>NC_079156.1:10268467-10580333 GCF_947563725.1 Argiope bruennichi
AAAAATAATAATTTATTATATTGCAGACCGAGTTAGAATCAGCATTTTTCAGTTAGAAGAAATTTCATAGGAATTGTAAACTGAAAATTCTGTCTAAGCGCGAAAAATTTTCTTGTCTGTTCGCTATTACTGCAGAATGGATTGCTACGTTACATAATTTCCAAAGAGAAATGAAGGTGTTTTTTTTAAATGACAAATTATTTATTAAATTATTATCATGAATACTATTTAATTTTCGCTGCAAGACCAATTTTGATTTCCATTTAAGACAGTTATTAATCCAGAAAACTCTTTTAAGTTTTAGGTCAATTATCATTCTAAAAAATAATAAAACGGTTAAGAAGTACTACTGCTCGAATTCAGTTTTATTATCTCCGCTTAATATACGTATATATTTTCGTTCGAATTTAAAAACAATCAGTCTCAGTAAACGAACTGCTATTGTTAGGAAATGCCTATTTATTAAAAAAAATAATAGTTCACATATTAATATTTGAATCAGAATTTTATTAATCGTGTTTAATTAACCGATATTTCGTACAAACTGCATCGGAAATATTACCTGCAAATAATTTGTCTAATCAGAAAAATATCGTTTAAATATTTCTAAAAAGGGATATAAAATATTGCTACTCAAATCAAAATTTTATCACTTGATTGTAATAGAAATTGTTCGCGTGAATTGCAAAACGAACATTCACCGCAAAGCGAACGAATGCACCCCCTCTTTTCCCGCCATAACAGCAGAATGGATCCTTCCATTGCTGTGTCACGTGGTTTTCTGACCGAACCGAACTGCACGCTCGATCTTGAGTGGCGCGAAAACGGCCATAAAGCTGGAAGAACCCAACATACATAGCTCCCGGCACCGTGGGCGGTAGAACGTGCGTTTGACAACGACTCCTCTCGCCATTCCTGAATATCATTCTTTTCAGGAACATCACCAGCCGATTTTCCAAGTATCGTTTGCTTGTTTGTATTCGCAGGATATAGTTCCAGGAATACGATTTATTTCTTCAATTATTGTTTGTGGGAACAGTAGGAAAGGTCAGCTGATCTGAACGTTTCATCATTCCTAATCGAAGGGTAAGTTTTTCTGAGGATTATATCGTTGTCTGATTTTTGCTATTTTAAGAAACTCGTAGGCGTTTCTTTGGTCGCATGCTATACTCTGTCTGTCGTTATGGTTACGGAACGCTCGCTATACAGGTGTGTGGTGAACGAATGACCAAAATTTTGAAAATCGTAAACACGGATGGAAATATGATGAATGATATTTTTTGATATGTCTTGTATTAATTATGTTAACATGTGTTTTTTGCATATGCACCAGATTTACATTTTGAATGAGACATGTGGTTTGAAATTTATATTTCTTAGTCTCGGCGTAAAACTTATATATCTTAAAAAAAAAAAAATGAAGCCAGATTATTAAAAAAGTTTTTAAAACTCAAATTAAAAAAAAAAACTCTAATATGAATTCATGATGTATTTTTTAACAAGAAAAAAATAATTATTGGCAGTGATTTCTTTTTCTCTTGACATTAATTAAGAAAAGAGAGCTCGCCGAGTTGTATTTTGAAAGATGATTTTATGAACAATTTAATTTTAGAAGGCTGGTTTATAAAATGAAAAGAAGCAAAGTTTTCTTTGTTTTACTGAATAATTTATTTTCATCTCTGAAACAAATAGTTAATATTATGTATATGATTGTTCATATTTTAATCTTTTTCGTCTCTGTATTATAAATTTCCAGATGTAGTTTCAAACATGGAAAAATTTTGGCATTCTATTGTTTTCTGTATACTTATATATTATTTCATTAAGAAAATAACTTCGATTGTTCACTGTAACTGTAATGTTTAATGAGGTCTGATAGTTAACATTTTATTATTTTTAGGTAGCATTCAGTTATGCATATGTCGAATTTTGCTGGAATGAAAGATATTTTTATGAAATATTGATACAAAAGATAAAGTTTTAAATTTGACGCTCAGAATTCTGGGAACATATTATTTCTATTAGATGAGATTTAATATTTTTTTTTTTTTTTAAATACGGGATAAAAAAAATCTGCTTCGAAAAATTATTTTGTATATCCGTATTAAATAATTTAATTTTTTTTTAAATGGAATTTCTTTTTAATTTCGTTTTTATTTGTATGAAGCAATATTATTTTTCTCATTTCACAATTTTAAATTTTGTATATTTATATTCATTCAATTTCTTTCCTATATGGACATGTCAAGTTTGTTTATATAAGAATTATTACTGATTTTCATGTCTTAATTAAGAAACTGTGGCAGTGTTAAAGTAATCAATGCATTATTACAAAAACGACGATATTTTATTAGACAAAATATGTTTTGTTTTTAAAGCCCGTATTTGTCATTTTTGTAAGTTTTGTTATCTGCATTGTAACTTTAATTGTTAATATTTTTAACAGTTATAATTATTAATATACTTTCTTGAGATTTAAACATTAAACTTGTTAAGAAATTATTTGAGCCTTTTCATGTTTATTTCTAATTTGTATTATTACATATATGTTTTCTTACCTTAATTATTTTAATGTCTTTCGTTATTTGCTTTCGTTTATTATTTAATTTTGTATTAAGTAATTTTTGGTTTCTCTTTTGTATAATACAGCTGTATATAATTGTAATATATAAACAAAATTATTTTCATTAAAGTAAAATAAAATAAAATAAATTATTAAATTATTTTTTACATGGTTAATTAATTTTTATTTGTCGCAGCTAGCAACATCCATCATTCTAAAGTGCATTTAATCATACCACGTGTGTTGTGGGACCGGAAGTCCCTCCCTCTTTCCCTTAAGCCGGAAAGGGGTGCTCCACGTAAAAGTGGGGGGAGTCGTGCTCTTGCCGGAAAGAATCTTTCCCTACCAATTTTTTTAACCGCTTTAGGGATAAACGATACGAAGTGGTGTGTTTATTTAGTTGGCAATGGTTGTGCACTCTCATGTAAGTGTGTTGCCATACAAAAGAAACTTTGAAAGCTTCAGAGCTGAGTGGGGGGTCCCTAGTAAAGTATTTATTTTACTGTGGGATATAAATATAGGCATTTTTATCGCAGAAAGGGCTTTCCTTGAGAAGGGGACCGTTTCTTCTTTTTCTTTTATTTTTGTACTTTTCTTTCTTTTTAAATTTTAGTATCGTTGCTGAGAGGAGGCTCGCCTTTTGGTAACTCTGAAAGCTCTTGGCTGTAATATAGCAAATCGATAGATTGCTTTTGTTGAATTTTATTTCCTTGGTTGCTTACTTTGTTGGAAGTTCTTAAATTTTTTTATTGAAATTATCGCTCTCTCGTTTCTATAGACACACGAAGGAAATAATAATAATAAAAAAACTTAATGCTTATGGCTTCCACAGCTCGTGTTTTTCCCTCTTGAAAATCGACTTCATGTTCTAGGAGTTGGGATGAACTTTCGATAGACAGTGCAGCTGCGTAAATAAAAGATTACTTAGTGGGAATTGGCAACAACGGTTCAAATAACTGTTGACCTGTTAGGTTGGGTTGATAAGGAGAAATATTTTTGGAAATGTAAAGTCTCTCTAGACAGGTCAGATATTTCCTTTCATTTTATAATGGGGTTAATTATCTTTTGATTAAATCAAGGATGTGTTTTAATTTGATGTAGTGATTTGTATTTGTTTAGTAACCGTTTTTTACTTTCTTTTATACTAAGTATTAAAAAAAAACACACATTGTAATAATCAAAAATTCGAATTAGAGATTTTAACTTATCTCCTCATTACATACCTCCCTGAATCCAAAAAAAAAAAAAAAAAAAAAAAAAAAAAAAATTTTTTTAGAATTATGTTTGTCATTTTGTGAATTTGATAACTCAAAAGCGTTTGAGCTTGATGTATGAAATTAGTATATGATCTTTACACCAAGACTGCAGGTTTTAAATTTTGAATGAAATTCATTCAGAAGAATTAATCTCCCCTTTTTGGGCCTCTCTGAGTTCGAAAAACATATTTTTGGCATTATGTCTGTTGTGGTGAAAGCTTATAAGCCAGTTAACAGCTACGATACACGGGCAATTGCTTTTGTATTGTGGTCATGTTACTCAGCTGCGAACCACAAGATCCCAGATTCTATCCTCGCTCAATTCAATTCGCCACACTGTCTTATCTATCTGTGACAAATATAATTAAAAAACGAAAAGAACTTTGGACTAAAACGGATGCAATTTGATATATGGTCTTCACATCAAATTCGATTTCCATCAAATTTTGAGCAAAATCCTTTCATAGGAAGTTTGCTCGGCTGTTCGAATAGAAGTTAAGATAATTATGAAGTTAAATAAGATTCTGTACACAGATTTAGTATCTATGGCGTAGACATGTGCTAAATCCAACTAAGAGCTGAATGTCTGCCAGTCTCTACTTTCAGAAGCATGTAAACGCAACAACTCAAAAGCATGATGACTTTAATGTATTAAATTTGGTATGGGATTTTGTGACTATAGTTGTAGTTCAGTGTCTAATGTTGATTCAATCCGTTAGGTAAAACACAAATTTGTTTTTTGGATACTATTAACCGCGTGCCAGGGGTTAGTCATTAAAAAATTCACCGAAAATCACACCCTAATTTCAATAAAATTGCTGAATCCACACCACATATTAATATTTTGTAAACATTGTACATAAATGTCATACAAAGCATTCACTGGTGTAACACCTTTATAAGACAGTATGCGAGAAAGTTTTGGGAGACTACTGTCGCTGGTTACTTTCGCTTGTAAGAATTGAAGTGTATTTCTCTTATTTTTGTTTACGAAGTATATAAAGAAAAAGTTCAGTAAAAGTCTAGAAGAAGCAAATCAGATTTACCTTTTTATCTCATAAAGCCAAACATTCTTTAGGAAATCGAGACCTTTTCATATATATTTCCAAATTTCAATTACTTTACTTTTTATTGAAATTCATTTTCCCATATAAGAAAAGCATATAAAAATTTAATTCCCTAAAATTTGGTAACAATGAAATACCATAAAGGGACAGATGAAGTTATCTTTTTTTTTTTTCTGTCTCAAAGTGTTTAATATTCGTTTATAAAATAAATTAAAACAATTTTTCGAAAAATCAATCCTTTTAAAATTAAAACATGTCAGATTAATATATATTAGATTAAATTAAATATTCATCAGATCAATTTTTTATTTATATTTTTAATTGAAATTTATTCTTGCATATATTTGAAGATCAAGGATTCATTCATATAGCAATACCCGCTCAAACCGTCGCCATCTTTAAATTCGTTATAATCATTTGTATTCGCTGGTACGTTCTGTTGCCATTTTAGTATTCATTTCCATAATTTCTACACCTGCCTTACAACGTGATGGCAAGAATAAATCAGTTTGACGGCATTCATTTCCCATTTCTGGCATAATGCCCTTTTTTTTTTTTCTTTTCGTTTTTATCCGCAGCATTTGTTTTCTTGAATCGATATCGAATATGGAATGAAATTGCATGCATTCAAATTGCATATTAATGAATTCAGGATTCCTTTCAAAAATAAATCGAAAAATATAATTAAAACATTCTGATTTCTGCAGCACCTCACAGCAGAATAATCTTCCTCTCTTATCTTCCTACAAATTTCCCTTTGGAATACATTAAAAAGAAAGTAATTTCTCATTTTGAGGAAAAATATTTTTAGCGTTGCCGTTCTGAGAATATTATAATTCTGCATCACATTTAACTAAAAAAATTGACAGAAATTGTAGTTAAAGTAAAATAATATACATATTATTCTAATATCTATTTTACTGCTAAATTATCGTTTTAGTTTTATAAAAAACAAAACCATCTGAAAAATATTATCTTGGAAATTTTAATTCTGTTTTAAATGTGGTTTAAGTCACTTTCTATGAAAGAAATAATACTCTGTGTCGTATGTAGATTTCTGTCGGAAGGTTAACTGTTTATATCTTATGAAACATAAAATCTTCTAGAGAAAAACGGGTTACTATAATTTTGAGAGTTATATGTTGTTTAAGGAAATGTTACTAATATGTAGTTTTGGATACAAAGTATGCGATTTTATATTTATTCATTCAAAAATGAATTGTTCGTATGATGTGATTTTTCTTTTTTCTCTTTTTTAATTGTCCCTTACACTAAATATAGAAAAAATATTGTAATTAAAAAAAAATCGAACTTGAGATTTTGCCGAACTTTTCTGAAATCGGAAAACATATTTTTGGCATTAAGCCTGTCTGTCTATCTGTGAGCATAAAAACAATTTGAGCTAGACGGATGAAATTTGATATGTGGTGTTCGTATGATGATTACTGATTTCTATCAAATTTTGAACGAAATCCATTAGAGGAAGCCTATTTATCTGGCTTTTTGAATACAAGTGATCTCGATGACTACAAAATGTAAAGAGCTAGATAAATAAAATTTGACATCAAATTTTAAAATGAATTTTGTCTAAGGTTTGACCATCTGTCTATCTATATTTTCGCATCCATGTAAATGCGCAGTGACTGAAATTAATTCGGTATGGGACTTAACTGAAGTTTCGTATTTCAGTCGGTGGGATAAAAGGTGCTAAAAACACACATTCGTATGTATCACAAATCCATCATAGATCTATATTTCTTAACTATTGTTTGCCAGTTCTCTACGAGGCATCGCGGCCTTACCCAGGGTCCACATTTTATATGGAAGGAAGTGGGATAAGACCTTTATTGGTGAGTAAGCGAGTAAGTTTCGAGGAGACCCTCCCCCAGTGCTTTCATGGTAGAGAAATTCATTATTTATAAAAGCAAAGGATTTTTCTTTATGATAAAATTATTATGCTAATATATAATTTTATTTTAGAATGTTTTGAATTATCAATAGGGTATTATCCTGTCGACTTATCCATTGTAGCATAATTTGTACTTGGGGACGAAAAGCGGAACATGTCTGATCAGTCCAGAACACAAGAATAAAATGACATTTTTTTTTTTCTTTTTTTCTGACTTTACTGAAAAATTCTGATTGGAATTTCTTTGAGTCGTGCCGATTCAGGAAAGGGAATCTTTGTTAGATATCTTTGAAATGTATGCTTGGTGTAAGAGATTTTATCCCTACGCTCGAGGCGTGAGAAATATCAATGATTTTCAACTCTTTAGAGTACGTGTTAGAAATAATTAAATAATAAAGGAACATAGGAAATAAGTGAATATTTTAGAATAAAGTAACATGCGATAATATGAGATAAAAATAGGAAATTAATTAAAATTTAAATTAAGCTAAGTTATAAGTACACACACACACACACACACACACACACACATACATTTTGTTCTTATTAGCTATTAGAAAGAAAAATTATAATCTTAGACAAGATTTCCACTCATTGAAACTAAAGAATTGCTGGGTCAAAAATTTTAAAAGGGTGTTTAAAAAATGATACTAAGCAATAGAGAAAATTCAATACAAAATAAGTATAGTTACAACTTTTAGATTTTGAGAGGCGCCAATAAAAATATTTTATTTTAGGGGCGCAGATATATATTAATAAGTGATTTGTCACTTATTCATATTGGAATTCCCGTTATATATTCCTGTTCTTTATGATTATGTATTTTTCTCTGAATAAAAAAGATAAAAAATATTATAAACCCATTTGAAAAAGTGAAGGGAAAAAAATTAAACTATCCATTTATCAAAATAGAATGCGTCGGCTAAGCTCACGCACATTTGAAGTGCCTGAATCAATGAAGTTACCTCTGGGAAGTGTGAGTTTGTAAATGCTTGACCCTCGTCAGTTTGTAAATGCTTAGGTTTTTCGTTCTCGACAGTGTTGTGACAGGGCGTCGTCCTTTAATCAATTAACTCTCTTTTTGGAACTAGGGCGCCGCGCACTTCAAAAAGGGCGCTTCTCTTTTAGAAAGGGCGTGGAATATATTTCTTGAGTAGAAGTGGAGCATTATCCACTGCTGATGAATTTCTCGATTTGAATGAGAAAATAGAAGTCTGTCAAGGATGGTTATACCTGCCATATTTGATTTATTTTAAAAATTGTTCTCGTTCCTTTTGTTTTGCAGATTTATTAGTTTCTTTTGCAACGCTTTATCTGTAATCCTTTAGACATAAATGTCTCTTTTCAGGCATTAATCGAGAAGATGCATCGTTTGGACATTTTATTTATTTATTTCATTTATTTAAAATATCTGCAGTGAGGTAAGTAGCTGTACATTAATTTTTCGGAGACGTTCAACTTAAAATAATTAAATATATATATTTTTCGGAGCAATAAAAAAGTCGTCCTCTTTGGCGAATAATTATTGTATCTAATTATTTTTCCCGAGTGCAAAGAGTATCGATTTTTTCCTTCTGTCCTTATATCGTCTTTTAAAGCTCTTATGAACATTTCTGACGTAGCAATTCTTTCGTTTCACTTCCCAAATGAGTAGAATAGTTGTACTCTGATTATTCTTTATTAATGGCACACGACTTATGTTTACGTTTTTTTTTTTTAATTTCTCAAACATTAAAAAAGAGTTTTTGAGACGTTGTTAAATTATGCCTGGTGAGTGTATGTTCAACCTTTTATGTTAGATTAAAGAAGAATACCCAGATTGGTCCTATTAATGGAAAAGAAAAATACATCAGAATGAATTTGGTGCGCTAAAAATATATATCGAAAATGATTAGAGGCTGCTGTAAAAGTACTTGCAGCGAAACCTCTTTAATATGCTACACATTCGATCGTCATTCTCATCAATATTTTGTGTTGGAGCAATCCCTTGAGCGATTTAAAAGAGGGGTTTTAACTACAATACTGAATTGAATTAATTGCAGTGTGTAATTAAGTGAGTCGATTGCATAAATTTTGGTACGATGAAATTTTAACTTGAAGCCGTAAGTTTCCAATGGTTGTGATCTGTTTTTTAAATGACCCCATTAATTTGGAAGTTATTATTTGTCGAATTACATTTCGTCAAATGTTAGTTTTTACTAAGAAAAACGAAACAAATAAACAAACAAACAAACAAAAAAAAAAACTCTTTAAACCCTTAAAAACATAAATTTTTTAAAGAAATAATAATAAAAAAAATTAAAAATTTTTATTTTTTAGGGTATAGATTCTATTATTTTACAAAGATCTTTTTCCTTTTTCTTTTTACAACTCTTATAAAATCCCCCCCCCCCAGTAAAATTTCTCTTTACTTTTAAATTCTGTCCTGATTGTCAGGGCAATGCGTAGCATAAACCATTGAAGTTAGGAGCATGAAATTTGGAAATTTATATCTTGGGTATTAGAGACCTACTAAGAACGAAAATTTCAAAATTTTTCTTAAAAGTTTCATTTAAAAAATAAAAATAAATAATTTTAAAGTATTGTTGTCGTAATATCAAAGCATCATGGTACAAAAATTAATTTTACACCGTTTTAAAAGCTAAATAAATAACTTTTTAATTTCACCAAATTTGTTTTAATGAATGCATTTCCCCCCTTAGTTTTAGTAGTTTTTGAAAAAATAAATTTTGGTATGATTTGTAACAATGATTTTTATTGTAATGAAATTCAAAATCATATCATTGCTTCTTGGAATCGTCGAGTCCCATTATTTTATTTTAAAGCTGTTAACGCCGTAATAATAAAAAACAAAAAGTCTTTCTTTGCTTCGGTTTAAAATTTGTAAATGCAGCTTTTAAAAAACTTTGCTAAAGTAGTTCATTGAATACGATTCTTCATTTGATGAGTTTTGTTAAATGTTGAAGCAATTTGATATATTGTCTCGTGCTAGCTTCAAAAGAATACTTTATAAAATAGAATTTTATAAAATATTTAATAGCATATAGAAATTTTTATTTTTCATTTTGCTTCTAACTACAGAACAGGCCCTTTTTTAGATTCACAAATTTGTTTTTGTATATTTGTCATAGACAAACATAATGTCAAAAATGTGTTTTTCAAACGTATGGAGGTCTAAAACTCGGGAGTTTTGCCAAAATGGTGTCTTCAATTTTTTTACTGGTTACAATACTTTTCTGTGTCTCGATATAAAAAAGGGAAAAAAAAAAAAAAAAAACAAAAAAAAACCAACCTTTGTATATGTTTTATGTAATAGATGGATATATTTGCTCTAACTATTGATAAACTTTGATTCTGATGATTCAGTGAGAAATTCTTCGCCTCTCACAAAACTGAGACTCTGGCTGAATTTAAACAATGGAGCGTTCCGAAATACTAAATCATAGGATGCATAAACACGAGATGATCTCTAGTCAAATGGGATGCATTTTGTTTCTGAATATCTTCAGTTGCCTTCAAACAGAAATTCCTCCGGTATTCCAGCGAAACACTTTCTTTGCTGCTGCTCCAGATGTTATTTATGTACTGAAGAGGATCCGGAGAGACTATCCAATGGCAGGAACTCCGCAGAATTCGCGATTCTTAGAAGAGCTTTTCGCTGCCCCCGCATGAAAATCGATTTTTCTCTTCGGGGAGGTTCGGAGGCAAATCCCATTCGGGAAAACAACTTGTTGCACACGTGGGCTGCTTGCGAATTAATTAAGTTCGGGCAGAAATGAGTTGAAATAATGTTACGAATAAATAGATTTTAGTATGTGAAAGAACTTAAATAAAATTGGGTAGTTAGTTGGGTTTGAAAGTATAGCTTTAGATATTGACGAGTTTAGTTACTTTCTTCCTGTGTTTACTTGGTTGGTATATGTTAGATCTTGTATTTGAAATGAGTCAATTCATATATTTGATTATTGGAATATGTTCTTGTATTTGAATGATTAGAATAAGATATTTCAAATTACTATGCAATTTCCTTTATTAAGTTATATTTTTAAAAGTAAATCTTGCATTCAGCATAATGGAACATGATAGAAGTGATAGCACCATTTGAACTTGAAAAGAAATTAAAACTTTTAATTTGACACGTAAGTTGTTAAAAAAAAAGTTAATGTACAATGAAAAATTATAAATTAAAATCTGGGATAAACCTAAGACGGATGCTAACTTATTACATTTCACATAATCGTTTAATCGATTGAAACTGCCAGATCAACTTATTTTTCCTGTTCTGTGTACAATCTGCTTATGCAACGATTTCTTGATACGCACTTTAACTTCATGACACATCCTCCTTCACTTCAGTTTAGTTTAGTTATATGAACGTCCTGTTTGAAAGCAACACTAGGGTATTTTGGGACGAACTTCGTAACTTTGAGCCGCGTTCAGATGACGAGAATGGTGCCTAGGTCGGCATCCATGTTATGTATTTTTTTAAATTACCTGTTAAATCGCGACCCCTTCCCATTATTCAGCTGATTCTAAGGACAAATAAGTTAACGTATTGCTTTGAAATTAAAATGTCACTTTCAAATTTATTGAATAATTATTTGTGCATAATTATTATGCCCGTTGATTAAAAACCATCGAGTTAAAGAACTCAGCCAACTCACTGCACATCAAAATTTCAGAACTTCGGTGCAGAATTTCAGTTCTTATTATTCACAATGTTTACAAATTGCGCGTGATAGACCTCACGCAACGCAGTAATATAAAAGTTAAATTTGGCAGTACATTTAATTTGAATAACGGGGTATGGATTTGATTGCAATAAATAACTAGCGAGAGTGGTCTCCTCAAAACTTTCTCGCACACTCTAATGAAGGTGTTATTTCACACACCTGCGAAAAAATGTGGGCTTGGTAAGGAAGAGAACGCCTTGCTTGGCAAACAGGAGATACAAAATATAAATTTTTGGTGTGAATTTAGTATTTTTACTGAATGTTTTATAATCCTTGGCCAGTATATATATATATATATATATATATATATATATATATATATATATATATATATATATATATATATATATATATATATATATATATATATATATATATATATTGCGATTTAACTCCCTGCATGCTGGTAACAGTATCCCCAAATCAAATCTTTGTGTTACACGCGTTTTTTCCAACCGATTGAAACAAACGTTAGACACTGAACTGCCCTTGTAGCAATACCTCCTAAAGTACAAAGCCTCCAGACGGCTGGAATGAGTCATCCAGAGAAGTCTGACGATCTCAACAGCCGAACGGGGAGAGTAATGCATTTTAATGCTTTCTCTATAGTAAGCACATCGTTTGGCTATTATAAAATATTGGTTTAAATAAATACAAAGCGTTTTGATTTTTATAATAATTCTTAATATTCAAATCTGATTTTTAAAATTTTATTCTAGCAATTATATTAAATTCTGGAGTGCAATATCTATATAATTTCTCTCATAAATTTTAAAAGATATAGTCATGAATAAGAAAGTTTGAACCATTTTATTTAAAAGCATTTTTACAAGAAGTATACAAGCTCTCACAAGAAGAAAAATTCAAATAAAAAGATATTCTGGAGTGCAATATCTATACAATTTCTCTCATAAATCTTAAGAGAAATTGTCAAGTATAAGATAGTTTAAATCATTTTATTTAAAATATTTTTCCATGAAGTATGTAAGCTCTGACAAGATGCAAAACTAATTTAAAGAAATTCTGGAGTGCAATAATTACAATTTCTCATAAATTTTATAGAAAAAGATTATGAATAAGACAATTTAAGTCAATTTATTAAAAAAGATTTTTACATGATAAAAGTAAGTCAGGGCTTTCTAACTTTTTGAATGAATTCCAACTATGTCAATAAAATTATTAGTGAAGTAAGTTAGAAATGTGTAATATCAAACATACATATTATATTGCAAGATGTGCACAGCATTGCTGATTAACTATATTATATATACTTTACAACAAACTATGCAAAAATACATTATATAAATAATAAATAAATTGCAGTTATGAAGTACTTCACATAATTCATTTATATTGTTACAAAGCTGTGATGCTGCTTCCCAGCATGGTTGGTTCTATCACCGGAAAGACTGATTTACAGTCATCTGTATTGGATGCTGCTTGATGCCGAGCCAGTAGTCCCAGAGCTTGGAACCAAACTTGGCGACTTGGCAACGAATTTAACAACAAAATGGATAATACTCGAAATTTTGTCGATTTGTCCATTAGCAACCGAGATACGCCTGATTGGTCTAGAAGCTTCTAGTCCCGCCTTCAGGGAGCTATAAAAGGCCGGCACTCTCAACTGTGAGTGTCGTCGTCGTGAACTGTAGTCGGAGTCGCCGACAAGTTACGAGTTTTCGAGAGGATAGCGAAGCAACGGCGGATTGCCAGCGTTGTATGGCGCTATTGCTGCGTGCCGAGACCTGTTTTCTACAGTGGAAGCAGCGTCGTGTTGTGTAGTAGCCAGTTGTGAGAAGTAGTGAATCGGCAGCTAAGGCGAGAAGAGACAGCGGGAAGTTCAGCCCTTGGAGAGACCGTAGAGCGAAGCTCCGAGGATCCCCTCTCCTGCTGAATTCTGTCTGGCCGCTTTGTGTGCTATGATCGATTACTACTTGTGGGCTACTGTCTGCTTCTGTGTGCTGTCCTGTGTTCGTCTCAGCTGTAAATGTTTGTCATCTGTGTCTTCGTCGTCTTTGTGTACTCCTGTATTCGTGTAAATAAACGTCGTTTCCTACTGAGGCCTGCTGATTGTGTTCTCATACCATACACCTACTATCAAGCGAACCCGGCGGTGAGGAGAAATTCGTAACAATATTAGTAATAACTGAAGGAAATTTATACTTATCTAATTTTCCAATGCTTGTTTTTTTAAAATAAACTTCACACTTCAAATCTGATTTTACAATTAAAGAATTCATTATATCTGGAATTTCATCAAAAATATTACCAATAATTATTTTTTTTTCTTTTTTTTCAATTATGGATCAAAATGGATTCAAATTTTGATATTTAAGGCAGTCGATGAGCTCTAAAATTGATTTACAGTTCACTTTTTTTTTTTTTTTATCATAGCTGCTTTTGCTTACAACGATAGCTTTTCTAACAGCTGCAGCTTCTAATCTCATTTACAGCAGGCTGGAGATAATCTTAAACATAAACTGGGATAACATGAGGTTTCAGTCTTGGATATGTAAGAGGAGATTTCAGAATAGAACCACTTTATTCATGAAAATGCTCCATATTTCTTATTATGTCTTTGTTTTCAAAATTTATGAATTCAGATGTTGCATTTATCATGTTTGTACATATATTTACTATTTGGTGATATGTACTAATAACTGCAGTTAAAATAATAGGACAGTGAGTTGAAGATTAATTAAAATTTAAATCAATATTAAAACAGATTAAAATTTTCATTGTTAAATATATAAAATTAAGTTGTAACAAAAAGAAATATTGAAGATTAATTAAAATTATACTTTAGGAAGACATTTATTGTTGCTAGGCATGTTTATCTATAGTTATGTGACGATATGCAAGATTATTATCGAATGAATCTTTCAATCCATTAATAAATTAAAAACAAATTCTATAATTTAAGCTGAAAAATGGTTTTGCCGCTGGAAGACTTCAGATTAGAAACAAAGAGAAAACGAAAGAAGCAATTCAAACTGTTCTAATAACACTATTCATTATTGAAAGCTAAAAATATAGAGTATTTATACATTCAAATATAAATTCAAATTGAAAATTATCTGAATATTATCTTTTGATAAAGTTACTGAGTAGCTGTACTTACTCTTGAGCTTTTGCTTGGCTTGAAATCCTTACGAAGGTGCCTGAGTCCTCTGTGCTTTTAACTTTTCGTCCTCGGGAAATTTCAACATGGACACATTTGGACCATTATCATAATTTCCTTTGAAGACTGAACAGTGGAAAGGCATTATATCATTGAAAAAATATCTATTTATGAAAAAAATACATTGACGTTGTTTTCTGAAAGAAGTACAGAAGATGCGAAGCTACTGCCAACGGATTGAATCATTCCATGCATCTGTAACTCGCAGCCACCTGCTACTCGTCAGGTTTCTTCTGAAATGATGCAGGATGACCGACTCATCCTGCATCATTTCAGTAAGAGCTGAGGCTCTTGTAATCACAAAATCACATCCCAGATTTGATAAATTCAATTCATTGCGTTTTGAGCTACCGCTTTTATTTGCTTTACGGATCGACAAACGTTCAACCACGTGTTGGATTTCTTTCAAAATTTGATACGAGTCTATAATATAGGTGTTAAATCTATGTATTGAATTTTATCCATCTAGCTCACTTCGTTTTGTAGTTATCATATTATATTCGAACAGCTGGACAGACAGACATCCTTTGAAAGATTTTGTCCAAAATTTGATAAAAATCTACAAATTTGGTGTGAAGACCATATATCAAATTTCGTCCATTTGGCTCAAAATGTTTTTGAGTTATCTTAGTCACAGATAGACACATTCCAAAAATATGTTTTTAGAACTTAGGGAGGTCTAAAACGCGGGGATTCATCAAAATTTCGATTGATTTTAATGATTTTTGATTTGATAATTTGAACATTTTTGATGATTACAATATTTTTTTTCTATAGTTTGCGTACGAAAAAGTAAAAACACAGTTTTAAATTGAAATTTTACATCAAATTGCTATTTATAAGCCAGCAGTCCCTTAAAGACGACTCTGCTAAAATATCACCTCAAATTCTCATCATTGAGAACGTGTCATTTTCCTGATCTTAAAACGAATCTCTTCAAGATACTCCAGCAATTGGCATTCTTTTTTAGATCCATTTCCCCTTGGGCAAACACGATCGTTACTCTCTGAAGCCATCAGTTGAGTCGAGCAAGTTAATGACAGTCATGAATCTTAATAAATGGAAAAAATATGAGTAGGTAATATCTTCTCTCCTAAGAAATAGTAATTTCCCATTTAAGCTTTATGGTATCTCGCAGAGCATTTAAGGTGAGATAATCATAGCTCTTTTCTTCTTCTTCTTTTTATGCCTTCCTAGATTAATAACTCGTAAAACTGTTCAGATTAGAAGTGGAATCGTATAAGTGTGGAATTTCCACATAAGCTGATCTAATAGGTAGTGCAAGTTGCTCTAGATATTTTCTCTATAAGAATAAATTATTAAACTTGTTAAACTAAAAATCTGTAGAAATTGTTTTTGTTCAGATTCATGAATTATCATCTGAAGTGTAGACACTTCAATTAAAAATGTGTGAAGAATTTATTTAGTTTTAAATAAAATAGAAGAGGGGGGGTGTCATAATTATTCATTTATGAAATTTCGTTGGTCTGTCTGCAGTTGAAAAATGTATCTAATTAGACGCATAAAATTGGCTTGTTTTTTTGGTTTGGTTATATTAACGTCCCACTTTGAAGCAACACTAGGGCTATTTTGGGACCGACCTCTTAAAATTTTGAACCACGGTCAGATGACGAGGACGACACCTGAGCTGGCACCCCCCTCTCCACACCACACCACACCAGCGGGAGGACGTTTGGCCATGACGGATTTAACGTGCAACAGACCCCCTTACACGACGGTTCTTCGGTGGAATCGGATCACAAACCTGAAACCCTCCGGTTCCGAAGCCGAGACCTTACCACCAGGCCAGCATAAAATTGGCATTTTTATTCTTTCATGGTTGACATTTTTGAATTTTAGGCTAAATATATCTGCAGGAAGAAATGCTGCTCTTGAATTAAAAAAGTGTTTTCTTTTATTTTTCAACATAGCAGGGAGGGTTTTTGTGTGTGTGTGTGTGGAGGGGGGTAAGTTATATTAGCGCCCCGTTTTAAAGCAACACAAGGGCTATTTTTGGACGGACCTCGTCATTTTGAAAAACGGTCAGATGATAAGGACGACACCCTTACTCATCAAACTTCCGCACCACACCAGCGGGAGGATATTTGGCTCCAAACGGATTTAACTTGCACCAGACCCGCTTACACTACGGTTCTTCGGTGGAACCGGGTCTGAAACCTGAAACCGTCTCATTCCGAGGCTGAGATCTTCCCACCAGGTTGCCGCGGCTCGTGAGGAAGGGAGACATCTGCTGTCCATATCATTTAGAACATAAGTTACTAGCCGTCTTTGGCTACCAGTTTATTTGTCCACATTATTCGCTTTTTAGACGATTAAATGATTAACGAAGAATGCATTTTTTTTTAACTTTATTGTTATTTAATACTATTGTGGTGAAGCCGAGTCCTCCATGCGGCTTCTTACCTTTGAGCATGCGCAAACAATTCAGTCGCCAGGCGAGAGCGGAAGTCTAACGGATTTCCTGTTTGATGAGCGTGTACTTGAACTGTGTAAGATGCGAGGTGTGCATAAAAAAATGGATTTTTATCTGAATGAATCCTTGGTGTTTTTATTCCTGAAGATTAAATTTTAGCGATTAGACTAATGACAATTAATAACCTTCTGATAACGGCAATTATTTATCCATAATACTAAAAACATGAATTCATTTGAATCAATTTACTGCAAATTAAAAGGTGTATATATTAAGAAAATAAGAGCGAAAGTGAAAATCCTGCTATAGAATTAAAGATTGGCAAAAGCACGTCATGTTTTGATAGAAGAGTATAAATGCAACTTTAATATTAAAAACATTATTAAAATTAAGGGTAAAAATTGTACTGAAAGGAAAATGCAATGATTAAAAAAGCAATTAATTAAGTCGTAAGTTAATACAATGACCATTTTTGCAAGATAATTATTTTGGAAGATATGGACATTAATGTTTTAATGCAGATGATAGTGATTATCCATTTGGCGACGATTTAGCCTTTTTTGCGCTGAATAAACTTTGACATTTATTTCTTGATTTCTTTTACATCTTCTTTCTTTTGGCTGAATGCACTTCTTGATGAAATAATAAATCCTTTTCAGAGTGTTTCTAATAATATTCTGTTGTTCTGTTAATTAGTTGAGCGAGTCGTTGAATTCATTGTCGTATGATGGTTTGTTTCCATTTATGAGAGAATAATAAGTAATAAGACCGATTTCTGTGACACGTACGTTAGCGGTGTGTGTATAATACACACACTACACAGAAAAATATGAAAAACAAAGTATGATGTGAATCCGGTGCAAGGGAAAAACACTGTGGTGGATACATCAACTGCACTATTTGCATATCTTTCCAGACGATGATGCTCAAAATGTTTGACGCGCATAGCAAGTTATGCATGTGAGCGCCGTGGAATGACGCGAAACCGTCATTTAACTCGTATTTAAAATGATGCATCTTGCAGCTCATGTATTATTCGCACTGTATAAAAAAACATCGACCCGTTCGTGATTATTGCGGCATGTATTCGATCTATGACCAATGTAATGGAAATGCCTTATGAACTGTTAAGGTCATAAGGCACTGATATCCGTCACGCCGTCCTCCTGATACCTAAGTCATCCGCAATCTGGACAACAGACTGCAAAATTCAGTTTTTAGTGTTAGTTATATTAACGTCCCATTCTTAAGCAACACTAGGGCAATTTCGGGACATACCTAGCAATTTTGAACCGCGGCCAGATGACGACTGCAAAATACAGAAAGCGTCTGCCCGACAGCCAGTCATCATGTTGGAAGACCACATATACCCTGACGCTATCACAGGAGGATGCAATATTGTGGCAGGTAGAAGAAACACCCGAGATAAGCACCAGCGCTCTAACCAGTGAGTTTAATTCCACTAGGAGTACTGTGCACAGGCTCTAACGGTCAGAGAGGCTATACCCATTCCACGGCGCACTCAAGCCCGCTTCGATATGCATGGCGGGCCCTTTGAACATCTGCCTTTGTAGTTTGAAAATAGCGCTGTTGATGTGTCAAATAAAATGTGTTGCACCGGATGTGACGTCAGATTTTGTTTTCGTATTTTTCGAAAACTAGTTCTTTAGGCATTATTATGTACTACTCTTCTTATGCATTATGTACTACTTTGGGCATTATTATGTACTACACACACATACACGCGCACGCACACACGCACAAGGATAGAATAAGAATTTTAAGCAGAAAGTTCTTTGGAATTTTGTAGAAATAACAATATGCAGTTATTATGACCATTAGTGGCCGTGCTTATTTCGCCTTTGCTAGATTTATGAAATCTCTCAGGATTCATGCAAGAACAATGGAAAATTGGAGCAAATTAATCACATATTAAGTGAGGAGTATTAAAAATCATATCAGGTTTAATAAGTACATTACATTTCTTCTATTCACTAACTAAACGAAAATGGATAAAATGACGGGATCAAACTCGTTGCTCTCGAAGTAAACAAACGCAGATTTCCTCATACACGAGGGAGGTTACCGGATGAATTTGGTTGTAAATAACTGGAATATAAAGAAATTCACGGATGTTTTTTGAAGTTTAAATTCTATAAAAGGATCACAAGGAATGAGAAAACTAAATAATTTATAGAAAAAGTAATAATTATTTATTGATATAATTTACAGTTATTTCAATTTTTGTATTGCAAGCAATCGTCACTTGCACAAAAATGAATTCATGGTTGAACAACAATTTCACTGAAATTCATTTATATTTCTTTTTAATAATCCTTTACGTTCTGTTAGAATTTTTTAAACTTTTCTTTTTAGAGTGGAGATAAAAAAAAACAAAACATTCACGTACGCAATAAAAAGAATTTAATATTTTTACAGTACGAAACAGTCATGCATAGAAGTATACGGAAAAGTGGAATCACATCGAATTTTTGAAAATGGAATTAATTTTAAAAATAGAATGGTATTTAATTTTCTGTATTACAAATAAGTCATAGTTTTCTTCCAATGAAGGTCCTGTGCTGCAGATCATTTTAAGCAACTCGATATTTTCAAGTTTTCCGTTTTTCCTCTGCATTAAATTGTGTTGATTTCTATCGTAGCGTATCAAATGGAATTTTAACATGCATGCCACTGCGGCCGATGCGTTGGGGAATAAGGGGGGGGGGAAGGGACAGGAAAAACTCGCCCTTTTTCTATCCGGCACGTTGTGGTAGATGCAATTTATTTTTGTGTGGAATACATTTTAAGTTCTCGCAGAGGATACGCATGGCCAAACTAGAATTACACATATATCTTTCTTGGCACTTTTCTTTCTTGTAAAAGTTATGACTACTTTTATTTCTTTTGCAATACTTTCGATGAATGAATGGTTCGCTGATTTTGTCGCTAATTTATTTTCACGTTTATATCGAAACGAATTGTTGCCGATGGACAAATGTTTCATCTTATTATCTATATAATATCTCTTTATTTTTATAATATTGAGTGTGATTCGATAAAAATTTCCTACAAAATTCTTCATATATATAATTTTTAATTGTTAAAAACCTTGTAATAAAATGTTTGGATGTGACAACCGTTATAGGATTTTCTTATAAAAAAATGCATATCTTTTTGAGCTTCTAAATTAATAATGCTAATTTTTCGTTTTTTTAAAAAAAATAATTGATTTTTGTCTACAACCAAAATATTATATATTTATTTTTAATAAGATGAAATTCATGATAATAATTCTAAATATCCTAGAGTGTTTGCAATACCTTAGAATATCCAATACCCTAGAATGTAAATATATGTCTTTATGCCTTCTATTTATTATTTTGTTTAATTTGCGATTGATTGTTTCAATTTTTAATTTCCTGTGATAAAATAGACTGACGTTAAAATTGTAAATTAATAAGAATCTATAAATAATAAAAGTTGGAAATGATGTTCTTTAGATACAGTAATTAATCTGCAGCCTATACTCAATATGCGCTAGGAAAAATAACTTAATTATTATGTAATGTGCCATTTTTTAAATGTTTTACATATACGAATTTCATTACTAATTTGTGTTTTTCGCTTATTATTTTTTCACAATTTCAATAATAATTAATTGATTGCTTGTTATCAATTAGAGATATTAACTGCAGTGAATGCTTTGCTTCCTGCTAACTAGCTAAAATGATTTTTGAAATGTTTGTAAATCAAAGATAATGTACATGTGATGTTTTTCTCGTGGAATTGTTTTTTTTTTTTTCCCGTGGAATGTCAGTTACATTTATTTCATTCTTCCCAAATAATTTTTTTCTGTTTATTCAATTAACTTTATATATTTTTTTTATTTCTAATTCGAATTTATTATCTTCTGTAACCGTCTGTTGTTTTCAACTACTTATTTTCTTCTCATGATTGTTTTTGAAATTTTATAGTTTAATGTCTTTCCTTACACAGATGTTTAAATGCTTCATACAGTTTATTATTGTTTTATATTTTGGTTATGTTCATGTTGTTTTTCAAGTATAAAGTATATTGTTATTGGGTTTTATATGTCGAAAAATACGTATAAATAATGGATTTTATTTTATTTTATTTTTCTCATACCTTTACTGCCTATTGTTTCCCCTGGAATGACTTACCACATCATTGTAGTTTTACATTTGACTGCTAGTAAATGTTCGAATGTTCGTATAGATTAGAATTTTCTTTCTAAGTCTCAGAAAGGATTGCGCCGGTTTTTAATAAAGTTTGGAACAGAAAAACGTGAAGAGAACGTTTTTAACGTTCTCTTAAAGAACCGTTTAGCTTTCTTCATTCTGTAGTTTTCATGTAAGCTGTATTCGAACAGCTGAACTGATAAACTTCCTCTGAATAGATTTTGTTTAAAATTTGATAAATATCTACAAATTGACGTAACTGAATTGATGTAAAGAACGTATGCCAAATTTCATCCATTCAACTCAAATCTTTTTTTGAGTTATTTTTGTCATAGACAGACATTTTTCGAACTCAAAGAGATCTAAAACTTAAAGATTCGACATCTCGAATTCGAATTTTCAGACAATGATAATACGTTCTCTATACTTCGCATATGAGAAAAGGAAAACGGAACATTCATAGAATTCACGGCTTTGTCCAAATTGCGAAAATTGCATGAGAGAGGGACGGTGGCTTCTGCTGGTAATTATTGTATTGTTTAAGCTGTTATTTTCTTACTGTTATTTTCATTTGGTTTTTTTCCCCTTTCTTTCAATCGGCGACAGAATGAAGCGAAACTAATCAAATTGTCTTTGATAAATGCCGGACGTTCATCTTCATTTAAAGACTCGAATGAGGTCCCGTTTAATCAAAAGCGAATTTAGCTACGCCGGGAGATGTCTTTTCATTCACTACTGAAACAGTAGTGAGCATTTGAGCTTGTTGCCGCTAAGGAGGAAGTGAATTGCTTTCATGCGTCTTGCAGAAACAGTAATTACAACATATGTGTGACTAAAGAAGACATTTTTATCAGTTGTTACGATTCCAGGTTCAAATCGTGCTTTGCTTCTTCTCTTACTGCCAAATTTTTGATGAAGTTTTTTCTCAGCCCTTATGTCTAGGATAAAAATCAGAAATATAAATCCACTTTCTTCCGTTACTTATAAATTACTTAAAATAAACATGTAGGAAGAATTTTAAGCTTTTTTTCTTCAGTCACTTTTAAAAAAGATGCGTTTTTGATTTTTCATTAAAATTTTTTTTCTTCTTATTGATAGTTTTGAATAGGAAAGATCTAGTAAAAAAATTATGTAGTTGTAAATTTACATCTAAAAAAAAAAAAAAAGAAACGAGAACATTAGCACTGTGGTTGAACTCCAGATAATTGTAGCACTATTCATACCTGGCTTTATAGAATTTAACTGACTTTAATTAATGTCCTGAAGACAAATCTAAATGTGCTCCTTTTGAAAAACACTACATCAAGAAAATAAAAGTACCATCAAATGAAAAACACCCTTTAATTGAACTATTTATGACCAGACTCCAAATTTTTTTTAGAATATCGTCTTTGATCCCATTTTGGAATTTTTTTTTTTGGCAACAATATACAACAATGACGAAATTTGTGCTGAGTCATTTCATAGGGTTCTCGTTCAGTTATCTGAAAAATTAAAATAGAGAACGTGGTTTCTCAACTTTAATTTTTATTTATTTATTTAACGTAAGTACGGAAACAAACTGAATTCGTAAAGTGACTTGAAGCTGAAATTGTTGTGTTTTTATTTCAGATATTAACTCTCTCGTTGGTGACGAACAAAGTAAAAAATCTCATTGAGGTTTTTGAATTGTAATTTCATGATTTTGAGTTTTCTTTGATTGTGTCCACTAAGTAAAATAACTATATTTGCTTTATAAACTATATCTTAATTCTTTTATTTTAAGCTTTAATTTTCTTTCTTACTTTTTTTTTTGTTTAATAAGTGGACAACACAACCAAAAAAGGTGGTAACGCCTGATATCGAGTGAAGTGAGTAAAAAGTTTTAAATTGAAGGAAAGCTCTAAATTCTTTATTTTGACAAATGTGGTTTTTTTCCCCTCGTAATTCTTTTTTTGTCATTTGTTTTCAGTTTTGTCTTCTTGTGACTGCTGTCTTTTTCTCATAATATTTTGGTTTGAGTACATTAGTTCTAGCCGCACTCAGGTCAACTTCTTGGGAAAGTCACGAATTCTTTCCGAAAAATTGTTAATGACATAAACTGTTTACCTGTTTATTTGAGTTTAAAAAAATTATTAACAAATCATATAAAAAAATAAAATAAGAGCGGATTGCAATATACTTTTCTCTGTTTTCTCGTATTCTAACACAATATGGCACATTTTGTATTTCATATTGTAGATAAATGAATGTGGATTTTCAATTTTTTTTTCTTTTTCATTGTTTGAATGGAGCTCAGATTTTCACTTAGATCTGCAGTGTTGGCGACAAGATATCATATCAAATTTCATTTATCAAAATCGTTACGTTTTCGAGTTATCGCGTTCAGATACTCTCTGATTTACTGACCGATAGGCAATCAACCCTTTGATTGGGGATTTGATGAATTGGGTCCAAAATATTTTACAGATCTACAACGGTAATGGTAAATCTGTATATTTATTATTATTCAACGAGTTGTTTGTTTTTTACTTTTTTGTATAAAAAGTATATATATATATATATATATATATATATATATATATATATATATATATATATATATATATATATATATATATATATATATATATATATATATATATATATATATATATATATAAAATCGAACTCGACATTTTGGCGCCTCAAACCTTCTCGAGTTCAAAAAAACACATTTTTTGGCATTATGTCTGTATGTGAGAAAGATAGCTCAACAATGCTTCGAGCCAAACGGATGAAATTTGTTATAATTATTTGCGATATTTTGTTATATTTGTTTGCGATATTTACACCAAACTTCCATCAGATTTTGAGCGAGATATTTTCAGAGGAATTTATCTTTTCCGATACAAGTTAAATACAAAATAAAAAGAGTTAAATATATAAATTTCGGTACAAAAATTTAATATTTATAGTAGTAGACATCTATCAAATTTTGGGCCAAATCCAACGAGGGTTTGAACTCGTATGAATCTGTACTTTTGCATGTAATCTTGTAAGGATGTAATTCACAAACACTATGAAACACTACGTCTTCAATATATTATATTTTCTATGTGATTTTGTAAATGCAATTACCGTTTTGTTGCATTTCATCTGTGTTGAAACGTAGCATGTTTTGCATTCATTCACTTAATCTTAGCAAACTGAAACCCGAGCAAAATTCTTCTGATAATAACCGGATTCAGGAAGTTGTTCCTCTTTTCACTCACTGAAAGCGAGCGGCAAATTAATCTTTCTCATGATAGAGAGAGGCTCGAGAATCGTTTGGAGTGGCGTGGAAATAAGTCCTTGACCGCTTTGCCACTGAGGCAGGTGTGGAACTACGTGAGCGGAATAGTCAAAACCCCAGAAGGGGACGAACCAGAAGTATTGATTACTTTCCGGACTAGAATAGCGATGAAAATGATACAGAAGATGATTCATGCATGGCATATTATTATTGAAATGAAACCAGTCATCTTTTTTATTTTCTGCTTATGATCTAAAAGTCTGTCACACGATGATCACTGATCTGGAATGCCAAATATATAATATTGGAGACGGGTTGAGAAATCTTAGAATTTTATCAATATTGTCAAACTAGAATAGCAAAATAAAAATGGTCATATTTGAAAATAGGATCAAATCTTGATTTTTGGCGGAAACATTCAATTTTTGTTAAAACTTTTGTTAAAAGTGAGTCATTTTCACTAAAATAAATCCCAATAGAATATTATTAAAATGGTATAATTTTTACTAAAATATGTAATAATTTTAAAATGGAGTAATTTTTATTAAAATAAATTCTTGTAGAATACGTCTAACAGATAAATTGATGGAATTTGATGTAATACAAAAGTTATTGCGGCAATGAAAATTTTTAGAGGAGAGGAAATGGCTACCATCTATTCTGAATGCAATAATTAAAAACTAATGAGTCATTTTCGAAAATTAATTTTAATGCTTTCATTTTTGGAATCGGAGATTTTAAAATTCTGTATATAACTTTCCATTAATTCTACTGCAAAATCAATAAATAAATAAAAGATTAAAATTAAATATAAATGTATAGTTATTTTAGAAAACACATATTAAAGTTTTAATCACCTATTAAAAACTTATCGGTTGAATACGAAGCAAAATATATACTTAAAACTATTCTTTGTAGGCAAAATAATAAAATTAAACTTTTAAAATATATTACAAAACTATTTTTATATCTTCTTAAAAAAGTCTTCTAGTCTAATTTCTTGGGTTGTATTTAATGTATATTTTACTTTTTAAGAATGTATTGTTTTCTTGTTACTGTTAAGAATGTATTGTTTTGTACGCACCCCTCCTTCTTTGTATGAACCGCACGAAAAATTATTATGGGAAACCTTTGCAGATGCAGATGATTTATCAAAATCCTCAGATACTTCCACTTCATCACTTTGTGTTCTTAGCTTCTGTCTTTTAATTAAATGAAAGCATGAAATATTTATCATTTCTTTTGCCGGATTATAACATTTAAAGATTCATAAAATCTCTTAAAATAACAAAGAAAACCGTAGTTGTTATCATTAAGATAGTGCCAAAATTAAAAAACTTTTTAATAAATCTTTGCTTGAATTCTTTTTTTCCCCCTTCAGAAAATTTACATTCCCGGATGGCATCCTTAATTATCATCGACAAGGATTATGTCATCGGGTGTGTTTCTCTTCAGCACCTTCCACCCCTCCTCCCAAAGTTAATGGTTCGTAATCCTGTGAAAAAACATTTGTTTTAATTGGCTATCGTGGGGAGGGAAAGCTAACGGAAGGAAATTGGAGGGAGTGAGGGATGCGAAGTCATATGTGACACATTTTTCCTGTGGGAAGATGCTTTCATTGCAGTTTTAGCAGGATAAAATGACTTCCGAAAAATTGTTATGGAACTGGAAAATAGGAGAAAAGGGGATGAGATGCATTATGATGCTTTGATTAGATGCATTCTAAACTTAAAATATACTCTTTGTTCCAAAAGCTTATAGAACTTTGTATTTTGGCTACAATGCAAGGTTATAGGTTACTTGTTTATTTTTTTTTTTTACGTAACATTACAACTCATTTTTTCTTTTTCGATTTGAATTATCTTTTTATATTAAATTTGTAAGTAACAAGAATAAGTTAATAATAAATATAGTTTTTAAAAGTATACTGTTCTTAAAGTGTTAATAAATGAAATTTATTTCATTTATTTTCTACTTTTTAGTATTTAATTTATAATTCTTTATTATAAGTATTGTGAAATCTTGAAATCAATTTTTAAAAACTAACTGCAGGTAGTGTCATTGTTTTGAAATCAAAATTTAATTAAATTAATCCATTGACTGATAATTAGTTTCTAAAAATATTAACATAATATGATGTTATCGAAAACACATGCAGTTTCAGGACACTAGCATATAAAAAAAGGAGTAAAGCCTCTATTTTAGTATTCCATTTTTTATAAGTCCTGTAACTGAAAAGATTAATAAAACGCATTTAGTTTTGTATTTAGTTAATTGTGTGTAATAAATTATATAATACAAAGTCCATAATATTTTCAGTCCAACAGAAACACGAATTTTGTGTATAATTAAATAAATAACTTCTTTTTGTATCATTTTTTAGTTATAAATGATGATAGTTCTGAAGGAAACATTTTTAATTTTAATGGAAGAATATTTCAGAAACGTAACAGTTTTAAGCGTCACTTTTTAAAGTTTGTTAAAATGTTCTGCTGGAAGAGGATCATTACTTCTTCTAAGATTCGTAATTATTTTCACTCAACTGGAAACTTACATGTGAAATGGCGAAAGTAATGTAGAAATCCTTTATGATTGTTTGTTACCATAGTAACGGTTCTTCCCCGTTTCAACTGCTAGATTAAATTGAATTTCCAATTGCTGTGCGATCATAATAAGAGTCTTCAACTTCCAGAGTCGTGGTTTACTTAAAAAGACGCTATATCTTCCACAATTTAATTTTAACTTTTTCGTCTGCTAACGGAAAAAAAAAAAAATACTTTTAGTTGTTCATTTAAAGTAGTTTCTACTTAGCTAAAAATAAGATGGAAAAGGAGGACATTTGAATTTTATTTAACTTTATAAAATGCTGCATCAATATTCGAGACTGCCCTTCAATTTTATTTCGTTTCATACATACGGGTAAGGAATTTTGTCGTTTTTAATTTGATTGAATTGCGTATCAGATGCAGTTCAACTATCTAATTTGATGAACGTTAGATGCTATTAATATTTTTAAAGTAAGCGAATCCCTTTTGGCTCGCAGTTGTTCCTTCCACCATATTATTCGTTACATAAAAGATTTTATATGTAGTAATCATCGTTACATATAGTATATTAAACTGATTTTAAAGTATTATTAAAATTAAAGGGGAAAATTGTACGGAAATACTATCATTAAAAAGATAATTTATTGAGTAATACAAAGACTATTTTTGTAAGATGATTGTTTTGGAAGGCATGAACAGCGATTTCTGTAGGCAAGCCATAACGATCACCCATCTGGCAATGGTTAAGTCTGTTTTTGCGTTCAGTTAAACTTTCTTTGGTGGATATTTTTTGACTTCTTTTATATCTTCTTTCTTCTGACTTAATGTTCTTTTTTGGTGATACGGCGAACCCTCTCCAGAATATTTCTAATGTTTTGCAGCTTCATTAATTAGCTACACGAAGCGTTGGATTTAATACAGCTTTAAAAACGAAACAACCTGAAATTCGTATGATGGTTTCTTTACATTTGACTGCTGCTTTTCGACAATATGTAATAAGCGCAATTTCTGTGGCACCTACATTAACGTTTTATATTTATATATATGTGTGATGATTTTTCTTAATCTAATCTAAATCTAATTAATTTCCTAATTTTTATCATAGTTTAGCCCTTAATAACCTCATTCTAAAATGTTCTCTTATTTCCTGATCCAATTTCCACTTTTTATTTAATTATTTTTTAACACGCCCGCAAGAAATTTGACGATTTCAGCATTTTGTCATGCACTGAGTGAAGGCTTAAAAATCTCTAATGCTTGCAATATTACTTCTTTTAAAGATACCCAAGATTCCCATCCCTAAAATACATGTGTCAAAGAAATGTTTGACAAAATCTCGTAGTAAAATCACTGAAGGAGAAATGTCGCTCTCTTTTGTTGTTGTGTCACGATGTAGACTGACGCTTCTTTTACCATCGTTTATTTCTTGTACAAATTAAGCCTTCTGGGATGAAATAAATGGAAGCTAAAATTCCAAAACTTCCATCTTTTCGGCCACACATCTGCTAAAATTATGTTTTAACAAACACCGACTGACATTCAACTCCTTGTTGGATGTGATACAAAAACCAATAGGTGTCTACGATATAGTTGTTAAATCTGTGTACTGAATTTTATCCGTTCAGTTTTCTTCGTTTCGTAGTTATCGTGTAAACTTTCATTGGAACAGCCGGATCTACTCAAACTTCTTATGAATAGATTATGCTCAAAATTTGATTGAATGTTGTATGAAGACCATATACCAAATTTCAGTAGTCTAATTCAAAGGTCTTTGAGTTATCTTTGTCTCAGACAGTTGTCACATTACAATACTTTCTCTATACTCGTGAAGGAGAAAGTAATTATTCAAAATGCTTGTTTTCTGAAATTCGTTGTTGCATACATAGAAGTATTGTAAATATATTCACATGGTTAAACAGTCTCCTCTACACCTCGCTGAGTATTCCGTTTCAGGCACTGAACAAAAATCTAAATCACAATTTAGAGATGGGGTTGGGAGTTGAATGTCTGAGAGTTTAGTAGCACTGTTTCTTTTTCTTTTCTTTCTTTTTTAAATTATGCATATTTTGGTGAATTCGTAATATTATTGTACTTAATTTGCCTTTATAATATTACTTGTTTTTATTACCAGTAATTCCACTATGTAATATTACTTGTTTTTACCACCAGTACTTCTACTTTGTAATATAATTTGGTTTTCCGATACCAGTTGGTAAATATGATATTTGTTTTCTTCGTATTAACAATATATTAGTCGATAAAAACCTGTATTTATTGTCTTTCTAGTTCCATTTAAAAACAACAATAATTGTTTTGCTTTGTAGCGATTTTTTTTCTATTATAAATTGTGCTTTGGACACTTCGCCCTTTTAATTTAATCGCCGAATATTTTTCATCTGGCGTAAAAAGGGAAGAAAATTCCTTTCCCTTTGTAGAGATGAAACCTGGCTATCTATTAAATTCCTCGGGAACCGCTACAATGAGTGATGGTGTTACGGTATTTTCCAGTTCTGTTCTAGCGATCCCGAATTCCGACTAGGGGTGGTGAAGAGAAAGGGTAGGTCTGAGAATCAGGGGGGGGGGGGTTTACACTAGTAATTCTGTGATTCAGTGCTGTTCCTTTTCAACGCTATTTCGTTACAAATGAGAATAACTTCACCGCTTCAGGTCACCAAAACGAAATCCGAAATTCGCTTTATCTTAACCGCCTCTTAGGTAATTTATTTCAGTTTCTGGAAAAGGAATGGGGGGTGGGAGTGGTAGTTTTCATCATCTTCTGCAACTGGGTCCAATTTAAATAATGCATAATACATGGCCGGCGAGAGCGATTTCTAGATTCGGTTGCTATGGCAACGGGGAGGTTAAAAAGATGATCGAGGTCGCTCTTACTTCTACAAGTGGTCGAGATAATAGCCAGCAGCGAAAGAACAATAAATCGTCCTTTCCTCCCCCCTTCTGCGCCCTCCCTTCATTGTTTTGTTTCGTTCTGTAATTTTGTGGGGGCCATGCGTGAAGTGGTGGAAATTATCGTTTGCTTGGAGTATGAGAGCTGCGAAAGGAATTGAGGCTTTGTAAGTAGCACATAAGGGAGAAAATGCTTTGTGTGTTTGAGTGGTTGAAATTTTTTGGAAAAAAATAAAAAATAAAATAAGATTTATTCTAAAGAGATTTTAACTCTTATCAACCCTTCCTTTCCCCCTTTTTTGAATTTCAAATGTCGTAGAATCGCAGTGTTGTTCTTCCAGATTTAAGTATCAATTGTTTTTTAAAGTACTATCGAATAAAATGCCTTTTTAAAAATAAAACTTAGTTTTCAAGTGCAGTAAAAATGAGATTTATTATCTTGAAGTCACTGCTCTCATATTTTGGATTTTCTCAGCTGTTTCCATTGACTTGAAACCATTTGCTAGATTCATAATAAAGGAAACGTCTGAAAATTTTGGTAATCTGAAATTGTACTGCTGACAGTTAAACAAAAGCTGCAAATCTTATCTTTCATTAAATTGCGGATTAGGAAATTTTCTTTTTAGTAGTATTGCATAAAGCAGCGGTTCTTAACCTATGCAGGGGTGTTTGTGCTCCGGGGAAACCCCGGAATTCCGGGGATTTTGAACTTTGATACCCGGAAATTCCGGGGATCGTCGTTCAAAAGGAAGTAGGAATAATAATGAATTATTTATTTTGATCTGGGTAATTTTGTTTGCTTTGAAAGCAGAAAACGCAAGGTCAGTGTGTGTGGTGAAAACTTTTCTTTTCTTTCTCCAAAGGCAGTGATAATGCGTGAAAAGGGGGAAAAAACTTCTTTTTTGTTCTTTCCTTATTGCGAGTTATGACTCATTCTCCCGGTTCTCGGACATTCTCTTCTGGATTCTTTTCGGCAAGTAGGCGCGGTAGAAAAAAAAGGGAGAGACTTCGTTCGACCAGATGTGCGATCACGTGACCTGGGTTCAAAGGTCTTAATTTTGAAAAATTAATGGTTATTAATTTTGCAAAAAAAAGTAATTAATTGAACTTTTATAATTAGGTCATTCAATACTTCATAATCGTAATTTTTCATTTCTCCCCCCCTTCTCGAAACTCCAAAATGTCGGTAGTAAGTCCGTAAAAGTTTCAGGGGATTTTTTGGGGTCCCACAAACACCCCTGCCTATGGGTCACGACCCAAAATTGGGTCGCGAAGCATAGTTCTTGGGTCGCGCTGAGTCGAACCAAAAAAGTTAGTAATACACCAAATTTCAGACATTTTAGAAATGACGACTTGAATAAATATCAACAATCGAAAATGAATGTGATTAACAAGATCAAAAAATATCAACTGATTAAAAAGCGAGAGCAAAAAAAGTACGTGTGATGATAATAACGGTGAGAACTAAAGGGAGCAAAGCTGGCGAAGGCGTACAAGAGAAGCGCGCCAAATATCTTAATTTACTTGTTGAAGACAATAATATTGATATGACAGATTTTGAAATACAGAAAATTATTATTAATCATTTAGAAAAACTAATAGCAGACTTTGATCGATATTTCCCTGCAGACAATGTTTTCAAATATAATTGGGTTCGAATGCCATTTCATTTTGATGTAAGTGATTTGCATGAGGAATTTGTTAATATTTATCACTTTCAAGAACAATTAATAGAAATACAAAGTGACCAAGCACTTCGATACAATTTCTACAAAAACACTGAATCTTGATTTGCTTTCTGGTTAAAATTAAAAACCGAAAAGCCAATAATTGTTAAAGAAGCCCTAAAAGTATTATTGCTCTTTTCAACAACATATATGTGTGAGGCTGGTTTTTCGGCTCTGTGTGTAATCAAAAACAATTACCGGAACAAGTTAAATCCTGAAATAGATATAAGGTGCTCCTTGACAAGCATTCAACCGAGGTTTGAAGATCTTTCAAAATGTATTCAAGCACAAGGTTCTCATTAAAACTGTATGACTTGCATTTAAAATTTAAAAGACTTAACATATGTTTTGATATTTCTTTTTTTTTTTAGGAATAAGTTAAAATGTCAATTATTTTCAAAAAGTTATAAATATATTTTAATTTGGTCAATAAAAATTATTAAAAACACTTGATTATTAATTAAATTTTCCGTGGATCGAAAAGTACTTTTGTTTATCTTTATTATTAAAAAAATAAATAAAAAATTTGTAAGTTAAAAAAAATTATCATCGTAGGATTGAAGAGTTTTTAAAAATACGATCTAAAATAAAGCAATGAAAAAATTATGACTTTTTCTCAAATATTTCTCAAATTTGGGTCGCGGCTTAAAAAGGTTAAGAACCACTGGCATAAAGTAATTGAATACGAAAACGATGAATTCTTTAGAAACTGGGGTGGTTTCTGCGATTTAATTACTTTCTGGAAAACGCACATTTCCAAACAAAATTTAAATAAAATGTTGAAAATTACCTTTTGTTCACCATTTGCCCGTTGTACTGTCTGGTCGTTGTAAATGATTTATTAGGCGAATATATATATATAATCTGATTTTTAGTTAATTTAAACTTTTGTATAAAGCTTTTTACTGTTTTTATCTTATATTATTATACTATATCCTATTCTTTGAAGAATTTTAAAAGTATCAAGTTTTACTTATTTCATTTTCTTTTAATGATATTTAAAAGTCAGAACCAAACCGAGACGAAGCCAGATCTCCTTTTCAAGCCGAGACAACAAGTCGTAGACCGAGGCGCGCGATCGCATCAATATAACAATTTGAAAACCGCACAATAGTGAGTGAATTGTAGCATTCGACGAAAAACCGCCTTCACTGAAACGCCATTCGATTGCTTTTCAGAATGAGACAGGAACTCATTGTTTGTCTTCAGCAACGAGTGTTATTTCCGAGCAAGCAAAATTGTGGCGAAGAAAAATTAACGCACCGAAATATGGATTAATCCACAAATATGATTCGTAAAATTCTAGGGAATTAAGACAACGCACTTCAGATAAGTATTTTCGTTATCTTGGAAATGATTGATACATCTGATATCTTTTCCAAGCGATTTTATTTTTAATTGCTTATTAGTCTATAAACCTCACAATAAGTTAAAAAGATCTGAAAGGAAACTCCCCATGCTCTTGTCATTATTTGACCTGACCAAACATGACTAATGCACTCTGCTTGTTAACCCTACCCACTAAGTCATGAAACGTGATCGATCCACTGCGCAATCAGATAGCCAGACGTCACTCTCTTCCCAACAAAACCTCTGCTGCACCTCATTATTATTTTTTTGTACCTCACGACTGAAATCGAGATTTTCCACCTCAAGCCGCAACCGGGGGGATGGATTGCGTCAGAGTTCTGAAATTCCTCTAAAAGCAGTTTCTAAAGAAAAGAAACAACAGTGGCATAACCTCCTGCATCTGACTCATCACGTGGACATTTTTATCTCTTTGCCGAGCGATTCTCCTATTCCGGTATCTTATATTTCAAGGGATTCGACTCTTAAGCTAAGTGGGGTGCATATAAATTTTGCTGTCATTCGTTCTGGCTGTAGTGGGGGAAAAATCCTTCATGGAGCTTTTTTTGTTTTGTTTGGTGGACGTACGAGGGGCAAATTGATGTGTGAATGAACTGGAGGGTGGGGTATGTTTTTAGTGTTTCGGTTCTTTTTTTTTATTGGATGATGTTCAGGGATCGGGGCGGTATAATGAGTTTTTCTCTGTTAGTGTCTGCAAGGTCTTCCCTCTTTCCCCTCCGGACTGTTTGGCGTTGATAATGAGTCGGGGAGTATTGCTTCATACGTTATTAATCAAGATGTCCATCACCGACTTTGAGAGATTGGAATTTAATGAATCTTTGATATGAATTTTTGTTTCGGATTTGAGTGGTATAGCGCATTCCTAGAAATTTGAAATCCGTGTTTTTCTCCTTCTTATATATCGTTTAGTGTAAGTGTTCAAAATTATGTGTCTGAATCAAACTAGAAATTATCAATTATAACATTAAAATAGAAAACTGAAGGAACAATAATCGGAAGAAATGATGAATCCTGAAAATTTTTTCGCGATTCATCGTCAAACAAAGATTTAAACGAGGGAGCCCCCCCCCCTTCAATTCAAGTTCGAGATCCGGTCTCACTGAAGAACCGCTATATAAGCGGGCCTGATGCATTCTAAATCTGTAGGGGCCAAATGTTCTCCCGTTGGTGTGATGCGGATATTTGAAGAGGGGGGTGTAAGCTCAAGTGTTGTCCTGTCATCTGATAGTGCTTCAAAATTACCAGGTCCTTTCAAAATACGGATCTATAAAGCTGGACGTTAATATAATGAAAGTAAACTAATTCGTGCTTGTACTGATTTACAGCCGCGTCTGAATTTAACGTTATTCCAAGCAAGGAGTTTCGAAGTGTGGAAGTCTGACGGCGCAAGGTCAGGCAAGTATGCTGGTTCGAGCAGCACATCCCATCCAAGTTCCAATAATTTTTAACTGGTCGCCAAAAATGTGTGTGGTCTCGCGTTGTCGTGATGGAACATTTCTCATTTACGATTGACGAACTCCCAACATTTCTGAATGACAGCTTCGTTCATAGTCACTGTACAGATCCGAACTGATTGCTCAAAACTCAACCTCAAAACATGCCACAGCCTTTCGATCCCACCTAACTGAGAGCATAACCTTCATCTAATGAAGTTCTGCTTTTTGAAATAGTTGACGGCGAATCATCACCTCAGGACCAAAACCTTTTCGCACCACAGTGTTTTAAACAGTCCACTTCTCACCATCAATTATCATTCTTTTGAAAAAAAATTTCGTTCTCTTCAGCTTCCATGAGCATATCGCAGATGTTAATTCTTGCCGGCAAATTAACTTCCGAGTTCATGTGTAGTCAAATACAGATCTTTCTGTTTGTGTTGTTTCTTATTTTGCCATGGACAAGAACGCTGTTACGAAGATAGCGATTTTAAACCGATGGGGGAGCGTCTCTTGTTTTTACAGTAGCGCCAACTAGGGCCAAGAGTACGACTTTGCTACTCACACATCACTCATTCGTTTGCACAACCCTTTTTTACAGCAGGGAATATTCACACATCTCACATATAGAACAACGGAAGAACAACCAGGCCAAAACCGGGACTCGAACTCAGGATGCTCAGGTCATGGAGAAGAAGCGCTACCCCTATGCCAGGACGCCGGCTAGATCACTCTTACGTATCCAAGTTTCTTTAGGTAGACAAGAACACTTTTGTATTGATCATCAATGGCTCTGCTATCTCTCGTGTCGTGTAACGTGGGCGTGATTGGATCAATGTCTTTATTTTGTCATCATCAATCTGGTTTAGTTTAGTGATATTAACGTCCCTTTTTAAAGCAACATTAAGGCTATTTTTGGACGGACCTCGTCATTTTGAACCGCTGTCAGATGGCGAGGACGACACTTGAGCTGGCATCCTCCCTCTCCAAACTTTCACACCACACCAGCGGAAGAACGTTTGGCCCCGACGGATTAAACTGTCAGCTATTAATGAAGTAACAACTACTACTATTGCAAATGTGTCAAATATTTCAGAAACTGCACTACTGCCATCTATTAAAGAAACAAAACGAAAAAAAAAAAAAAAAAAAAAAAAACACGAAAGGATTTTTTTTCAACTCAATATAAAGGTAATATTTTGAATTTTTATATTTAGAACTTTTTTCTCATAGGATTTTGCCTACTTGTTGTATTTTAATTCATTGAATAATGTTGATGTTAATACTAGACAAACTTTTACATTTAATTATTATATTTAATAAAGAAGGTGGTGTTAATAATCTGCTGGTTCAAAGAGTGGTACCCAATCAAAAATATATTTTTAAAACACGAAAGCAAACTTCTTTTAATTCCAGTTCTCAGAGATAAAATATCAAAAACAGTTCCATTCTTTTCTAAAATGTGTGCGTCTCGAAAAAGTGGGAAAATCTCTAGACGATGGCATCGCAAAGGATTTCGGCTGTCAAATATCATCATTTCATCCATATATCATCGAAGCGAAAAGACCTTAGAAAGTTAGAAAGAAACAGGGAACGCCCTGATCAGATCTCAAGAATTCCAAGGAAGTTAAAAATAGACTTAAAGTGAAAGTTAAATAACTCGTTTCTTTTTCCCCACCCTTTTTCGTTGATCATTGCTTAGCGAAAGAATTTTCAGAGACGAATCAATACGGTTGTATTAAAATACATATCACGGAGATAGCTATTGAAGTTTTTAAGTTTAGTTATATTAACGTCCCGCTTTAAAGCAACCCTAGGGCTATTTTGGGACTGACCTCAAAATTTTTAACCGCGGTCAGATGACGAGAACGACATATGAGCTGACCTCCTCTCTCGCGTTTGACCCTGATGTTTTAACGTGCACCGGACCCACTTACACGTTGGTTCCTCGGTGGAATCGGGTCTCGAATCTCAAACCCGCCGGTTACGAAGCCGATACCTTAACACTAGGCCACTGCAGTCCGAATATGTATGAATAGGATGACTACAAAACAAAAAGAGCTAACTGGATAAAATTTGTTATACATATTTAACGCAATGCAGATACGTATCATATTTAGAACCAAATCCGTCAAGCCTCCGTTCTGAAGCCGAGACCCTTTGAATGGTTTTAATATTTATTCCAATTATATATTGGAAACATTGATACAAAAACGGAAGTCACATGACTTAAATATATCAACATTCTTAATTGTTTCCACGATCCACCTCTCCAAACGGAATAAAATTGTTTATTTTCTCTCCTTCTTTTATAAAAATGAACTTTTTGTTTTAGGTTTTATGTTCCAAATACATCATCATCTTAATAATTATATGATCGTGTGACTGATTCCTTAGAAATTACATCCCGCTGTTATCCATTTTAAATCATCTAATGTGGATCCATCTAAAGCAATCGGTTGGAATAAATTGCTATTGAAATTCACGGACATTGATTTTTCGTGGACACATCATCAACAATAAAGTGTTGATAAAAGATTATTAGATTTAAATTCAAACTTATCCTTACGCTTGTAGCGGATTGAATTGAGCGGGGATAGAACCTGGGACCTTGTGGTTCGCAGTCCAGTAACATGACCATGACACAAAAGCAATTGCTCTTGCAGCGTAGTTGTTAATTGGCTTATAAGCTATTCACTACAAACTCTCCCTCCAGTGAGTCGGAGGTGAGACGAACGATATGACCGTTGAGTGATGATGTAATAGCTGTTGATTCTAATGCGCCTGTACCCATTTGAGTAACGCCAAGCGTTACGGCGAGCGTGTGTGGGTTGCTGCGTCAAGTGAGTCTGACGACTTTGGTTGCTGATAGATAGCGCCACAACAGCTATACGAAGGTCAACAATGTGGCGAATTGGTATGTGCGGAGGATAGAACCTGGGACCTTGTGGTTCGCAGTCCAATAAAACATGACCATGATACAAAATCAATTGTTCGGGTATCGTAGTTGTTAACTGGTTTATAAGCTATTCACCACATGCTGTAGAAGATAAATTGCCAAACTTAGCTTCATTCTTTTTCAGACTCTGATAAAAAGTAGTAATGATAATAAAATAAGCTTTGTAAAAAGTTGGGATACGTTTTATATGAAAGGTTCAGCCTGAAAAAAAAAAAAAAAAAAAACATTTCTATGTGAATAAATTGCTCTTAGAAATCCATAATTGGTAATTTTCAAACAAAGTAAGGTAACAAAGTAAATAAAAAATTAATAAATTCAAGTTCATTTGTTTCCAGATTCCTATAAAGAATAAATTATCATAAAAGTTTGCATATTTTCAAATCAATGGCATCGTGAAGGATTTCACCTGTCAAACATCTTCACATCTTCTATTCATCATTGGACCTTTAAAAGAAAGAAACAAATAGAAAATGCAAGATTAGAACATTGAAGAAAAAATTATAAAATAAAGCATCCCAGGATTCCTCTTTCCTTAGACTTTCCAGGAAGTTAACAATAGATTTAAGATAAAAGTTGAGTAAATCGTTTCGTTTTTGCCTCTTCGATCCACGGAAGAATTTTTGGGAAGAGTGCATGTTTATTTGTGCAGTTCTCTTCTTGAGATTTAAAGGTATTACGGGCAGACTTTTTTCCCCATCTCCTTCGCTGCCGGTCGAATTACCGCACAAAAATAAAAACGTCAGTTTCTTTTCCACAGGAAGCCGCATAAATGGGTTCTTCTATACCAAATGGAAAACGGAATGAAATTTCTAGGGTTTCTTCTCTCTCTTCTCGCATTTTCATTCTTTTCATTTCCAAAATTTCCTTTCTTGGGAACTAAAGGATTGAATTTACTCATCCCTTGCCGTTTTTCTTTGCGTGGCAAAAGTAGTACACAGTTTGGTTTCTTTGCTGCTGAGGAATTCGAAACCTCTCCTTTGAACCGATTTAAATTTTACAAGGACTTGTTCAGCTTTTGAAATAAGTTTGAAAGTAGAAAATTGCTGTGAGATTTTCTAAATATTTGTTTAAGGGGACACATTGCATTCCAAACGCTTTATTTATTTTTATGTTTTAAGCATTGTTAAGCGTATTTAGATAATGTTGTATTTGCCATTCAAATAAAATCGTATTGAAAAAAAATAAAACAACAACAACTTTGAATTACCCTTAAGTTGACATTTAAATATTTGAAAGACTTATCAAAATTTTCTATAATCTTGTTCATATATGAATATTTTAGCCTTTTTATAATAATTACAAATTGTATTTGTAATTTTTATAAAATATATATATCGCATACAATTGCACATGGATTTGCAGATACATTAGTGTTTTTAAAACATGGTTCGAATATATTGTAATAATGATACATAGCTGTAAGAAATTTAATATGAAAAAAAAAAAAGATGCTTTGAATTTTTTTATTTGCGTATGTCTTTCATTTGTTATATATAAAAATTTAAATAATTTCTGAAATATAAACTGAATAATGAAAGTAAAGTAAGGTAAAAATAAAATAATGAGTTGAAAATTAAGTGCAATAAGATAAATAAAAATTAATATTTTGATCCATTTTTAGGTAATGTGCCCTTTGAATTTTGTATTGAAATGTTATTTACATGTTTCAAATTAATACTAGCTGTTATTAATAGCATAATGCTACATCCCTTTATATTGAAGTGAACATTTGGTGCCAGCTTAATGATTTGTCACCAAATGAGAAAGTGTTATGTTTTCTAAAGTTTCTAGCTGTAGTGTTATGCCTTTCTTGTAATTAGTTCCCATTTTTAGAAGAGCGCGATGAAACATTTATGCATGCATAAAAAAGAAGAGACAAATTGATTAAAGCATTTATCAGAAAGTGATTTTCATGGCATTGTTGCTGAAATCATGAAAATAATTGCATCGCAAAACGCAAAAGAGATCTCTAGGTTTAATATTTCCGCCCACAAAAATATACTTGTACCGAATTTGATAGTTCTAGGTCAGACAGTCTGCCTGTCGAGCGCCAACACACGCACAGACACATTTTTTTAATCTCTTTATTATTAGCTCTCTGTTCTCTGATATGGAAACTTTCCTCTTTTTTGCGCATGCGCCAGAAGTCCAAAATAGGGGTGAAATGAAAAATGGGCATCAGCATTCTTAAGAATAGTAATCTATTATCAGCAGAATTAGGTGACGTATCAACTATGGATACATATTTCAATTTAAAATAAATTAAGCAATTCAAAATAACAAATGAAAAAGTGGTTGGTAATATATGTAATATATATTTTTACGCCTGTAGCATGTTAATTTTTAAAAAAAAATGCTGCATGAATTTAAGTAAATCTCGTTTTAATATGAAGTTTTATTACATATAATATCGATCACTGTCATATAAAATTTTATTCTCTCATATTCATCGATTATATACAAATGCGCTTACTTGAGATGGAGTGGATATTATTACTTTGACATTATGTATTTTCCCCGCATACTGTAATTTAGAATGTCTAGTTATACAAATGGTTAAAGTAGATATTTCTTGAGCTAGAACAATCATCCATCTTGCTACTTACATCTCCAAGCCCCTCAAACTTTTCCCATTTCTGGTAAATCTCGGATATGATCGAGAAGTGTTTCCCCACCGCCTGAATGGATGGCGTCACCCTTCGTATCAGCAGAGTCAAACGATTGATGTGACAGCTCCAATTGATGGAAATTGTCCACTGCGCTGAAGTATATCCGGCCCCAACCCATGCGATCAGATAAAGCCGGAGATGGCTGTCTTCGGTCTCCAATATCCCCTCCGTTGTAAATCGTTGCTCGGAGATTCTGCCGGCATTGAATTCGACTGGCTAGTGAGATTTCTAAGATTTCGCGTTTTAACCTAAACTGCAAAAGGAATTTATGTGTTAAAAATGTTATATTAGGTCCCCTTAACCGTCGTGCCTTTGCATCATTTAATTATTGTTTCTCAAAATTATAAATTGAAGTGATCACATTTAAGGATGCTATCATTCGATACTAAAATTACAAATTTCAACAACCTTTAATGACAACTGCTCTCAGGTATTTTCTGGATTCTAAATCGAATTTGTTAGACAGCACACGGAAAATGCCATCTAATTGGATTTTTTTAAAGAAGCAAAACAGTTAAAGACTTTGATATTTTAAAGATAGAATGAAATTTTAGATGCTCTTTTTAAACGGGGATTTTGATGTAGAAAAAGATGCTCTGTCTGTCTTAAGTTATTTCGGAAATGAGAGCAGTGGTTTTATTCCAACAGTTCATGGGATTGCAAAATCTTTACTTCCCTCTTTAACGTTATTAAAAAGGGAATAAATACAGTTCTACAAAGAAGTCATTGCGACCGATGGAGAGGGACCCTATTTTGCAGGCATCCATATCAACGAAGGAATTCTATCATCGAGTGGGTGCTTGTGAAATAGAATTGCGGCCAATGCAAATTTATTCGGAACGATACCGATTATTTCCTTTATTTCTGACAAAATAAAAACCTACAGCTGCTTGTAGATTTTCCATACTTTACAATTGTATGAAACACACATATTTTGTCCGTCTTTTGCGGCGAAAAATGGCAAAGGACTCATCTTGATCGTTTCCACTAAGTAAATACGCATTGCAACAGGGCAACTAAATAATCTCGAATCGCGCATAGTTCGCAACGCCCACTTATTGCATGTTTGGTAATGGATGGCTCTTCTAATATTCCACCCACACACCCAACAGACGCCGTACCAGCCCGACTGAGGGACATTGTTTTTGTTGTTACTCTTTTCACACGGTATCATCAGGTAGACTTTTCATATATATATTCAGTTTCTCCTTAATTTTTTTTTCTCCTATTGTTCGATAAAATGATGCCTTCTGTTTTGGGAATACGTTGTCTTGATAATTTAATTGGGAATCTATTTAATACTTGAGTTGTTCGTGCAGTGCATATAATTTTTATGTCGAAATATAATATTCATGAGTAATTTTATTCGACTAATTAGTTTGAAAAATACTATAATATGATACACGTCTGTTGTGCGAGCGCGATAATCAAATAGTTAATTTCACTTTAACATTGAAATTGTTTCATTCTATTGTATAAGCCTTAAAAAAAAAAAAAAAAAAAAAAAAAAAGGCAGTAAAAGCAGTATAAATGCTGTCCTAAATTTTTTTCTCTGTGTACTTAATAATTTCATTATAGCACTTGTGTAGTTATTCATTCACCATGCTACAGAATTTTTATTTCTTTTTCCTTTCTATCTGTGATAATTTTTTATTAATAAGATTAATAAACTTTAGCAAAATAACTGATTAAATGTAGCTAAAATCTTCACAGATTTGAGGGACTTTATTAGCAATGTTAATCCATATTTCTTTTTTAAAATAATTACTTTTGCTTTTATTTATGAAATCATCAATAATTGTCAGTATTGTTTAGAAGTTTGTAGTATTTTTGTAATGCTTTTAAAATAATTGTGTTATGGTTGTTATATTGGAAGGACTCGGAGATTGTTTTGAAACATATCTATTAACACATTGTGTACGGGCCACGAGATTTCTCGTTTTTAGCAAGCCGAACATTGCGACCGGGACACGAGATATCTCGTTTTCACGTTTTCTCGGTTGAATCGATGCATAATCAATCAGAGGCAAATATTTAACACACTAAGGACCGCAAAGAAATCTGTAAGACATACACTTGGGACAGCACGTTTTTGGGCCAACTTGTACTTTCTAAAATCATCATAACTTGGTTATTTATCTAGCGACAACAGACGGGACGCGCAACACGAGAAAACTCGTGAGCGGTCCGTAACAGATGGAACGCGAAACACGAGAAAATTCGTGAGCCGTCCTTAATGTCTTAAAATAAGATACTGCTGCAAATCGTGCCGAATACTATTGCACAAGGGAAATATGCTTCACCAAAGCATTATTCAAGTCTGTGAACTAAATAAGTTAAAATGCAAAAAATCTTATATAATAAATTCATGTATAAAATGTATAGTAATATTTAAGAAAACTTTATGTAAATATAATACCGAATGCAAATGAAAAATGTGCACATATGCATCCTATTGCTTGCTAAGCATGCTTCTATAGCGTTCAAAAATGTGTGGGCCCTGGAACTTCAGGAGCATACATTATCATCGCTTAGAAATACCCATGTTTTCACAACTAGTTTTCACATTTATTGTTTCTTAACCAGTTTTAAGTGTTTCTGCCGGATGACATTAAACTATTAAGCGTGACGTGTTAGAAACGTGACTTCACTAACAATTGTCGAACCGTTTCCGTGAATAGCAGTCATTGCGACCAGATTATTGCCTGCTGACAATGCTTTTTATTTTAACTAGGAAATGATGCTGACGTTTTCCGATCCGAGAACTTCCGCATAACTCTCTTCGTCGCACGTGGGTCGTGCCATTCTTATGTTTTCTGTCACCCATTATTTTCATCAGTGACTTCATTTCACCTTCGACCATTGAAATTTTAATAAAATAGATGTGTCGGGGGTGGGCGTTTCATAGCCGGACCCTATTTTTGTAGATCTAGTCATTGTTTAAAAGTAAACAACCGGAGAAATAGCCATGATAAAGTGGAATGCTTTCTTCGAATTTTTCAACTTTTAAAATAATTATTTGAAAGGAGAAACGTATTTTTAAAATTTTTGCTAAAGTTTCTTTATTTTCCCCTTTAATAGAATTAAATATTTTATCTTTACTTATAATAACGATATGCTTGTGCGTGCGTGTGTATGTCTGTTGGCACTCTACAGACTAGACTGTTTTACCTAGAGCCCATTTATACTTTGGAGAGGGGGATTGTGCACTGTGGGTTTTGAAATAGATAGAAATATGCCGTGTAAATGAATTAGAATGTTAAATAATTAAAAATAAACCTTTTTTTTTTTTTTTTTTTTTTTTGCTATAACCTTTGAAAATATTTCAGTACAAAAATGGTTTCTACATCGTTTTTAAGTCCACAAAATTATCTTTTCAATGGTATTTTTTTAAAATATATAAATTAAGTTTCTACTTTTAATCATTTTTAAAAGTAAATTTTGACATACACGGTCACGTTACGCATGCATGAAAAAAAAATCGGTTTTCATCAATGTGTTACCATCACGTTGAAAATAAGTTAAAATAAATCAATTCTTACTGCAACTAATTTGCAATACATGTCTGTAAGAAATAAAATAAGCACGACTCATATTTTTCAGAAAAATAAATTAAAAAAAGGGTTTCTGAGAATTTTTTAAGTATCTATATTATTAACTTAGTATTAATATATATATTATTAACTTAGTATTAATATATATATTATTAACTTAGTAATAATATATATATTATTAACTTAGTAATATATAACATGGTGTATATAATATAATCAGGGTTGCTACACCACCTGAAAAAACAGGGAAAACACGGAAAATTTAAAAGTCGTCTAAAAAACCGGGAAAATGCAGGTAATTAACTCAATTAACTGATAAATAAGTTCTGTAGTATTAAAGTAATGTATTACCAGCAAGAATTCGCCAGTGTGCGAAAAATCATTTACAAAATACGATCTTTACAAATTTGAAACAAGTCAAAAGAAGTAAAAAAAAAAAAAATTAATTTAATAAAAAAACGATTTTACATCATATTTACATTCCTGAATTTACCAAGAATAAGGAGAGGAAATATTGTCGAAAAACTACTCTAAATCACTCCTGAACGAAAATGAATGGGTCGTTTTCTACCGAACTTTTAAAACCTTTTTTCATTTCCTTAATGAATGTCTTTAAAAAAATATAACGAGTCTTGAAAAATCTGACATTAAATCAAAGTGGTACCAGGAGTTTTGCTGGACTTTCTTATCATGATTCTTCGACTAAGATTGTTCGCCCTATAATGTCTTCTAAATGGGCCTCTGGAAATGATAGTGATGCATTAGGGCGACTAATTAAATCCGAGAGAAAGATTTCATAATGAGAGATGTCCTAATCGTTGGATAATAATTAGATGGCTAATGGCAGTTAAATGGCGCGGAATGCTTTGTAGTTTTCACTGGAATACTTTCAAGTGGATGCATACGATGAAGGGTAATAGGAACACTGGCATAATTGCAGTGTGCGCTGTTAAATGAGAAATGAGGAAACGTATTTTATGATGCGTTTGAAAATTAAAGTGCGACCAAACGTTTTTGTAGAGTGATGTTGTTATTCTGAAAGCTAATATTCTTCGATTTACGTCGAGATACATTGAATAATTCGGTGACATACCGAATATTAGGTTACATTTTTAATGTATCGTACATAAAATATAAAGTATTCTCAAAAAATTCGAATTGGAGATTTGAATGCATCTCTACGTTCAAGACCTCCATGATTTTGAAAACCACATATTTGGAAAATGTCCGCCTGTTTGGCTGTGACGAAGATAACTCAAAAGCGCTTTGAACTAGATGGCTCAAATTTGGAATATGATTTTTGCACTAAATGTGTAGATTTCAGACAGATTTTGAACAAAATTTGTTCAGAGGAAGTCTCTCTGTCTGGTTGTTCGAATATAAGTTAATACGATAACTACAAAGCGAAGAGAACTGGTGGATAAAATGTCATGAATTATGAATTTATAATCAGATTTAACATTTGTAATGTAGATGTTAAATCCGAAATTTTGAATGAAATGAAAATGTTAAATGTTAATTAATCTGAAATGTTAAATGAAAATTTGATGCCCATCAGAAATTTTGAGCTAATTTTAATAAGGGACAGAATGTCTGTAGGTCTGTACTTTCAGAAACATTTAAGGGCGATAAATCGAAAACGCCGTGACTTAAATACATCAAATTTGGTATGTGACTTTGTGACTACAATTGTGTCACTGCGTCAAATTTTAGTTTCAATGGGTTGGGAAAAAATGGCGTCTAAAGCATAAATTCACCTTTATTAGACAATATGCGAGAAAGTTTTGGGGAATCCAATTTCGCTAAAATAAAAATTATAAATTCAAATTTCATCGCTTCAATAAGCACAGATGTTTTGTGGAGCGAGGTGAAATCAGAAGACACAGCCAGAGAAGCGAACATAATAGTTTTGAGTTTCTTTCGATAACTAAGATTGTTTCGCATGAATCAAATCATTTTTGTGTGAGTTTATTATTGTTTTTTTTAATCATTTGAAATGTACTTTTCGCTTTAGGCTCAGTAGTTTAATTATATGTCCAGCTAATTAAATGTTCTCCTGTTTTGTATATCGTAATATGATATGTTTTAATAATAAAGCAGTTTTACTTAATATAGCAAAAAACATTTTTTATTCAACGTTCACAATCAGTGCTTTCAGAAGTCGACATTCATCGATAAAAGTGAGAAATAATGATATTTATTAAAAATTTTTAATCGGCACCAAATAACAATTGAAGTGCTGACATTCGACGGAGAATATTGACATTAAGTCACATCTTATTCATACTGCAAACTGTTTACATTATGATTTCACATCAATTTGTTTTTCCTCTTTTCAAAAAAGTATAATTTTACAAGAATATTTCGCATAAGTTTTGCCATTAGAAAGAATGACATAAAGCAAATTACGAAATACTCCGAACTGGAAGCAGTTGTACCTCCAGAAGAACAACTGAAATTATTTCAATCAGTAGTATTACCAACGTACTATATTATTGTACATAATATAATACATATATGTAGTATATTATGAATATATCATAATATAATATATATATGTATTATGTTATGAAGCAGTTTTGAGTATTACGAAATACTCCGAATTGGAAACAGCTGTACCTTCAGAAACTACGGATGAAACAGCTGAAATTATTTCAATCGGTAGTATGACAAGAAATTTTCGTAATGTTTTACTAAAAGAGCTATATCTAAAAATATGCTTATATATATATATATATTTGCATGACATCATCCGAATCTTCTATAGGTAAAAGTTTTATCCTATTGAACTTTGTCATATGAACACGCTAAAAAATATATCTGTAATGGAATAAAAGATTATTTATTACTTTTCAAGATATGCATTCAAAGATGTCATTTTTCAACTGTGACGAGTTCAGAACCCATTGGCGGGATGCACGGGTCTTGTGAGAATGAAAGAACCTCGTTTGAGCGTTAATTAAATAGAATTATGCGCAGTATTTGAAAGTCGAAGAATAATCATTTCCAGCGGAATAAATGAGAATGTTTGCGATGTATTTGCTTTAATTAGAAGCGTTTAAAATGCTCTACCCCCCCCCCCCCCCCATTCCTTCTTCAAATAGACCCACAGAAAAAAAAAAAGAGCCAGTAGCATTAATATAATTTTTTAAAAATTTCATTTCTGATGCAATTTTTAAATTTCTTTCTCAGAAAGATTTATAAAGCAGGGGTGTTTGTGCTCCGGGGAAACCCCGGAATTCCGGGGATTTTGAACTTCGATACCCGGAAATTCCGGGGATCGTCGTTCAAAAGGAAGTAGGAATAATAATGAATTATTTATTTTGATCTGGGCGATTTTGTTTGCTTTGAAAGCAGAAAACGCAAGGTCAGCGTGTGTGGTGAAAACTTTTCCTTTCATTCTCCAAAGGCAGTGATAATGCGTGAAAAGGGGGAAAAAACTTCTTTTTTGTTCTTTCCTTATTGCGAGTTATGACTCATTCCCCCGTTTCTCGGATATTCTCTTCTGGATTCTTTTCGGCAAGTAGGCGCGGCAGAAAAAAAGGGAGAGACTTCGCGACCAGATGTGCGATCACGTGACTCTGGGTTCAAAGGTCTTATCTCTCCTGGCGTGGCGCCAATAAGTAGAGAAGGGGGATTTTTCGCCGTATTAGCTATTTGTCATTGATCGCTTCGCAACTTTTTTTTCTCCGCTGTGTAAAATTTTCGTTTCATTTATTGATGCACGTGTAAATTTTTCGTTTCTCTTATTGAAATATTTTTTTTATTTATGTACGCAAGAGAATTTCACTTTGAAATTTCAGCATATGAAACAGAAATTACCCCTTAAAAATTCATATCTAATTAGTTTTACAGCATTAGATTCAGAGCTAAGAGGTAAAACCAGTACAATATTAGCTTTTGAAAAATTATCATCTTTTATGTCCCATATTTTTAGTGATAATGAAAAGTCAAAAGTAGAAGCTGAAATAAGGTTATACCAGAGTGATATTGATATCACCAAAGAAATGCTCTACACATCTGATGAAAGTGGAAATCAAGTCAAGTGTACAATTGATAAATATTGGTCTAAAGTTTTTAATTTAAAAGATGATTTCACAAATGATTATAAGTATCCTACATTGGCTAAATTGGTCAAAGCCTGCCTTAGCTGCTTCCATGGCCCATTAGTGGAAAGTGCATTCAACTTAATGGATACACTTGTCACTGACTATAGAACCTCTCTTAAGATTGATTCCCTAGATGCAGTGCAGACTATTAAATATGATTTAATGGCTTCTAAAGAAACCTCATGTGAAAAATATGGCTCAAAAAATCCAATGACTAATCCAATTCACAAAGATCTCTTACTGAATATGAACAGAAGTTGGAAAACATATCAAGAGGACTTAAAAACATGTATTTCAGATGAGTCACCTATAAAAGTCTCTGAAAAACCTTCTACATTAGCAGAAAAGCAAACTGCTTCTACCTCTGCATGTGCAGTTCTCGAGGAAATTTCTTCAACTGTAAATGAGGAAAATAAAAGTCAATCTTCCTGCAATTATGAAGTTCACCACAAAAGAAAGACAAGCCCACAAACATCAGAAAATAAAAAAAAGCAGCAGAAATTAGAAAATTTTTTTAAAGAATTAATTCAGGTAATTTAAAATATTTGCATAAAATGTAGTAGTTTATATGTTTGAAAATTTATGGTTATTAATTTTGCAAAAAAAGTAATTCATTGAACTTTTATAATTAGGTCATTCAATATTTCATAATTGTAATTTTTCATTTCTCTCCCCCCCCCTTCTCGAAACTCCAAAATGCCGGTAGTAAGTCCGTAAAAATTTCAGGGGATTTTTTGGGGTCCCACAAACACCCCTGATAAAGTAAACGAGTCCGGTTTTATACTGTTCTTTATTGGACTTTGCCTTCAAGAAACTAAGAAAGTAATTTCTTTGCTTTGCGATGAAGCTAATTTTTAGTCTCTGGGTATATGATCCAAATCTTGTTATAGTTGATAAGTACAATCTTTGTATGAAACATTCAACTATGTTCTGATGTCATGTTCATACATGCCAGCAGAACATGTATGAACATTCACCAATGTTCTGATGTCAAAGCTCAACGGGATACGTATTCTTCTTACAATGGGTTTTATTAAGCTTACTACTTTTACCTATTTGGATGTTGTCATTCAGCAAGGAATCATCTTTGTTAATGTGCACATCTTCAAATATAACTCTTTTCTTTGTAACATATTTCTAACGGCAAAATGCTTTAGTAAAGTAGTATACTTTTTTAGGCTTTAGAATCTAAATATCTTCCAACTATTGACGCATTCAAGAAAATATGTGTTATATTAAAATCATAAGATAAATTAAATTAACAATTTTCTTCAACCATTCATATTACTGTAAGATGAGTATTTTGAAGTAAGTGATGTTTACACTGGGTTTTTTTCCCCACTCCCTTTGTTTTGAATTATCCTCCGTATTTTTGTTTAAAGTAAAACACAATTTTTGGAATTCATTCCATTTCGACTCTCGCAAACTCCGAATCTCAAAGAAAGCGGTTGAAGGAAACTGTCTGTGCGAAGATCCGCGCTATCACTTTCGCCAAATGCTCTTCCAAGAAAATGAGCGGAGCCCTCTCTTTACAGCTTCGAGTTCAGACAATTTCCAGTGCCATAAAGCTTCGCGAACTTCTGTCTTCTGAGCAAACACATAAAAGGGGAAGGAAGCTGCTCTTTTGTCGGCTGTGCCTTATTTGATATTTCGCTTGGATCTAATTAAGAATCGCCATGAATCGAATCTATGTGCTGCTTCTTTTCCCGCTGCTCGAGTCTCTCTCTTTCTTGCCTTATCATCGTCTCTTTTGCGGTAAAATTCCATCTCTTTAATTTCCCTTTTGTTTTTCTTCTTTTTTTCCTCCGTCTTCTCTTGTGTAGTCTTCAAAAAGGTACTTTTTACCCTCTAATTAGAGTTGCTATTTGTTACTGAAAAAGAAATATGCTTTGCTTTCACTGTAAAACCAGAACATAAAAACTTTGCATTTTTTTTTATGGTGTAAAATGTTAAATTTTCATTACTGAAATATCTTTTCCCGGTCTTGGCAAATCTTTCGTTCAGCCCTTACGCATTAATACTATTTTATTTAGTATTTTTCTCAATATGAGTTTTATCATCAAATAAGTGATATAGAGACGGAAAATTTCGAAAATGCGTTTTTCTGTTAGTAGCCACGTTCGTTGACCAGCTTGTTTAAGCAAATTGACCTTTAGGCTTGTTGTTGTCACACACACACGCATACAATTTCACCTTGCTATTTAATACGACTGAAATTCATGAATTCAATTGAGTTAGTTTGCTGTAAATTGAGAAGTTTACATTTTATGAAATATAAGCGGAAGTGAAAATCCTACTTCGGAATTAATGTCCAAAGGCAGCATTTTATTAATTTTAACTTTAGCATGGGCAAAAACGCGCGATTCAGTGTCTTGATAAATGGGTTTGAATTTCATAACACTGAAAATTGTTACAAATTATGTATTAAATTAAAAAAAAATCAATAAAAATAAAGAAAACAACATACAAAAAGGGCACTCATATTATTAAGAAGATAATTTTTTTTAAGATGATATAAAGAAACCATTTTTTTGACATTATACTTTTGGAAGGTATGTTCATTTTATCAATTTCCATAAGTAAGTTATAGCAATTACCCATCTGATACTGGTAATGCTTATTTTCGCTCCTGTTTAAATCTTCTTTCAGATCTTATTTCTTAATTTCTTTCATAGTTTCTTTTCTTTGAAAGTATGGCGTTTTTGGTGAGCCTTCCTCAAGGCATTTCTAAAAATATTTCGCAGCTTCATTAATCACCAAAAGAATTTATTTGTGAAAACGTTCAATGAAGTTGTCTGAAACATGCATGTAATGGTTTATTTACATTTGACTGTTGCCATTCGATAATAAGTAATAAGCTCGATTTTTGAATCACGTGTGTTAGCGTTTATATATACACTATCTACCAATAAGTATTTGGACACCCATACAAAGGAGCATATCAGCAGCCTTCATCTATGTCATACCTTCTGTGCTTAAATATCGCGTATATTCTATCGTTAAATATCATCAAGATGCTACGAAATTCAGAGTTTCTACGAAAACACTCAATCGCATGCTTTTACCAATGTACCAATTAATATTTTAAAAAGTGAGGCTTTTTTGCACATTAATTCCGAAATAGGATTTTCACTTCCGATTTTATTTCGTTGCACATACACTTTTAAATTTGTACCCATAGTAATTTATATTAGACGGATTCATTTAAAATTATGTCTTTCAAATAACAAAGCTAAATTTAAAAATATATTCGATTTAATTATCAATAATCAATTAATTAAAATTCTATTCGCTGTAATTTGTGATAATTGACAGTAGGTAAGTCTACAGCCTGCTAAAATGTAACGAAAGTGTAATAAAATTTAATATTCACCAGTTCAAGTACACTTAAAAAAAGTCTATTTCCGAAAGTAACACAAATCCAGTTTTCTTCCCCTTCCCTTACCCAGTGGTGCCAATTAACAGATATTTCGATCGGGAACTAATTCTAAACGTGTCTCAAACACCTGCTTTCCCTTCCATTATATATTAACAGCAGAAATGCTACACCTGCATGCAGATGCAATTATACCCCTTCGAACCATTTTGGCGTCCACCAATCGTTCCAGCGAGATCGACAAGCGTGCTAATGGCTGTCCGCACGCCAAATTCGGTCTTTCGGAGGTTTCTAAAATCAATAAGGTCGCCCGTAGCGATAATTTGTGCTCCAAAATCATAATCGGCGAATCGTAACTGAATGGACTGACTTACTGGCATAATCTCGTTAACGCCAACGTAATCGCAAATACAAATAAGTGAGCCAAAACTGCAATGGTCCTCTGGAATCCGACATCAGTCATTTAGATTGGCGATAAAATTAGTGCTAAGAATGAATCAGAGGAATATATTGTGTAGATTCAGAGAGTAAAGCAACGTCCGGTAATTGCTTATATGGATAAATTTAGTGAGAAAGGATTAATGCTAAATAATGGTTGTAAGATTTTGAGGATTGTGCTAGTGAATGTATATTAGGGTGGAACGAAAAAAATCAATTTTTCATTTTTAATTTGTAATAACGCGGTAAAGTTGCCTTTTGTTGTAGATAAAATAAATTGTAAACATGAAAAATATTGGGAGTAGGTGAGGTGCCGCAAGGACTTTAAAATTTCATAAAACTGAAATTTTTGCTACATTTTAAAGGTTTTTTAAAAATAAAATAATCAACTCCTACAATTATCAAGACAACTTCAACCTACAATTATCAACATGTTAAAAAAGAGATTTAAAAATATTATATAGTCTATCAAAAACATTCAGTCAACATACTATTCTAAACTCGATAATTTTTCCATGTACTGCCCCAAAATTCAATGAAGAAAAACAGTTTAGATGCCAAAACTTCACACCGAATTTCACTTTTCTAGCTTTTTGCGTTTACGAGAAATCGTGTTTCCGTACTTAAAAAACGGACGGTTGAGAGACACTATCATCTGATAAAGCTGGAATTTCAAAATTTGCACAGATAAACAAGTCTGATGATTAAGCCTTGCAAAATATTATATATCTAACTTTTTTGTTCATCGTGTTCGCTTAGATTTAGATATTGTTTAACAACGGATTCTAAAACAGTCCGCGCTTTTGCGCATAAATTAGGGTGGGTTTAATTCGTCAAAATAGGGTAAGAGGAAAAACGAAAGGAGGGGATGTTTACATTTATACTTATATAAAGCTCAATGTGTGTGTGTGTTGGCTCTCTACAGGCCAAGACCGTTTGACCTACAGCTACCAAATTTGGTACATGTATACCTTGGAGGTGGTCCCTTTTTATGAATTTTTAATTAGAATTTTAATTATTAATGAAAAACTAACTTCTCCGCCAAAAAAATCTTAATTTTCCCCACCGCCAAATGAGTAAGGCTTCAGTTTTTTTACCCACTCTAATGAGGCTAAGCTTAATATTTTTCGACCGATTATTTCAAACGATTCTGTTTATTTTTTTAGTGTTTGATGCATTTAAAATTAAACATTGTTAATTAATCTATCTGCTCATGATGAATATGAGAAAATTTTGTGGACAAATTCTTGAGATATTACATAAATTAAGAAAGATATTCTTTAGTGCCTATTAAGTTTAAACGCTCAGTGACTCTAATATCAGTAATCATATTATTAAAAAAAATGCTTTGTTTCAGTAAAAAATATTATTATATTAATTGCAGATTAATCCTTTCCGCTTTCATTTAAAGCATAAATTCTACGGAAGCTAACAGAAAATTTGAGAGATACATATTACATTATGACTGAAGGCCTTTATAATATTATGAGTGAATTATATGACAATCAAAATTAGAAGTTTTAAAATATTTTGATGAAGAATCTATTAAAGTAGGAATTGCATAAAATATTTAATTATTAAAATTTCAACGAACATTAAGATTGGCGAACCGGCTGGTCGCCAAAGGCGGCTAGTTTAACAATAAAATGAACTCGGATTACTCGCAGGCCGAATTAAAATAATACTGTCAAAAACGACACGGTATTCACATATACGTGGAAAAAAAGGAAAAAAAAGTATCTAATAGGGCTAAAATCAAGGTCAAAGAATGACGAAGAATTCCAGGAAATACGCTCCTCCTTCCGTGTCTTTCCCCTTAATGAGATAGAATCGTCGAAGAGTGGTCAGAATACTGAAACGAACAGTAGATACACGGATTTCTCAGAATACGGAAAGAAACAGTGTTTTATATTCGGATTTTGATCAAAGTGTGATTCAAATGAATGATTTTAATATGAAGATCATATAACAAATTTCATCTATCTTATTGGCTTTATTTTTTGAATTAGTGTGCTTTTTTCTTTTAAATTATATATATATATATATATTCGGCTTTAAAATCTAAGCCCGAAAGCCTGAGCAAAATCTGAGCCTGAATTTCCCCCCTGTCTTCTACGATGTGAGAATTCGTGAAATCTAAGAGCCTGTTTCTTTTTGAAGATTAGAGTTCTTTACCATTTGTTTTTGGTATATGGACAAGTAAAAAACGTTTATTAAAAATATTGTTACTATTAAATGTAGAAGTAATATAATGTCGCACCGATGAAGTGAAGGTAAATAAACCGTGTGTTAACTAAAGTCAAGGATAACACTAGCTGGTCTTAACTCGAGATCTTATTCAAGGAACTAAACCTTATATCTGTTTTTATCCACAAGACGAAATGACTCGAATCTTCAAAGATTTAGAAAGATACAGAAATCATAATAACATTGCAGAACAAACGAGAAATAACAGAATGTAATTCAATAACAAGACAATTTTTAGGCAACTTGCCTGCAATCAAATACGAACTTGCGAAATGTCGCTTTCAGTTCATAGCATTCTACCATTGAGCTATTCATTCTGCTGCAAGGCATAACAAGTTCCATTACAATATTAATTTAGTGAGATTTATATTAATATTACTCTCAAACAGGTCTTTAACATTGCAATTGATTTTATTATTATAGTGCTATTAGGAAAGTTAAATATTTAACATATGTTAATATTATTTAATGAAAAATTAAAATATTCATGACTAGGTAATGACTGATCTAGGTAAAAATCATTTGTGTAATATTTTTATTGTAATAAAATAAATATGAAACTTAATAAATTTCTTAATAATTTTATTTCCGAAAATAAAATTCCCCCCTTTTAATGAACATCATTCATTTCATTAGCTAAAATTTCTTTGCGATATTCGCATCTCACCAATCAGCGATTTATTTTAATGAGTTAAACAACGTATTTTATTCTCAAAAACTAAGATGGCTTTGAATTTCTCAAGGCGGGATCAACTAAAATAGTTGAATGAAAAATTGATTTTACAAATAATGGAAATACCTTATTTAAATAAATATGAAAAACTTTTTAAGATTTCAAAAATCATGCTCATATTAAAGATAAATCTGATTTGCATTTGGTTACATTTCCGAAATTTCCGTGAATGAGATATAGAGTCTCCAAAAGGTGTTTTTTTTGGGGGGTGGGGGGGCCCTGTTTTCAACTAACAAAATTATGTATATTTCAAGAACTATTGCACATTTTTCAATAAATTTTGATATAATTACTTAAGAACTCCTGCTATGTTCAATTGTTAGAAAATCTTGGTTTATGTAATGGGAAATTTTCAAGATTCGAACTATGTTAATTAGCGTGAGCAATTCATTTGTCAGTTCGAACAAACTTGACCCCTTGAGTCATTTCATTTCATCATGCAAAAATACATTAATAAGTAATGTAGCTATAGAAGTGTTCTTTAATAAATCGTTTACATTTAAATTTTGACTTATTTGAAATGAAATAATCCACTAGTTTAATAGAAAAAATAACACAGTTTAGAAATTGGTAATAATTCTTTAATTTGAAATATAGTGTGTTCAACTTCTTTTTTTAAGCTGCTTCTGGACACTTTTGCGGAAATATAATTCTTATAAAAGGAGAGAGAAAAAAAAGAAAAGAAGAAGAGATTTCAGAAAATCGAATCATTATCTGAGGGGAAGGAGGCTTTTCTTTATAAAATTCCATGTACCAATGAAAAAAAAAAAAAAAAAAAAAGAATATAACCTTTTCTTGGCTAAATTGGAAACAAAATTAAAATCCCTCGACCCACTTCAATCTCGTAAGGATTTTGAATTCTCTTCCAAAGCAACGGATTTCGTCAATCCTACTTAAGAGGTGTCTTTTTTTGTTCAGAATTTTTTTTTAGATTTGGTCCGAAGCGGTTGGTTTCAAACTTTTTAAGGATTTCGGAGCTGCCATTATTAACCATAAAATTGCTAATAACAGAATTCGGCTGAGAGGCGCTTTATTTGTTTATTTTTTCTTTCCTATTTGCTTTGTTATTAACTGATTTGATGAAATAGAAAATCATGTAATTTAAAAGTTAATTGAAACTTTATTAGATTAGTAATAATTGTAGAAAGATTTAGTTTTTTTATAATGTTTTATAACTTTACTGTAAGCCTTTCATTTTGTTTAATTGAGTCGATTTGGAAAAAAAAAATACATATGTTTTTTGTTTTGTAATTAAAATTTATATTCTATCAAAATGCTATTGAAATCTATATTTTGGGAAGAAAAGGACGTGTTTCTACAGTTTTTGAATTGCTACGAAGTTCTTTGGAAAAGTTTTGATGCAACATTATGAGAAAAAAAAAGAAAGTTTATATACAAAATTATATGAAAAGAAATTTTTACTTATTGTTTAACCCTTCCCCCTTCTTTTAATTTTTTATTTTTATTACGGTGTAATCGAAAGTATCCACTGGAATTTGTTTTATATTATTTTAGAACCATAATGTATTTAAGAAAATGCATTTAAAAAATAAATGCACTTTTTAATGCAGCAACTACAAATGCGAATGTGTTAAATAGGGTTTTTTTGTAGGTGAAAGTTATGCTGCTATAATTATCTTGTTCCTTAATTCGTTCTTTCTGTTGCAGTTGTTTATTGCTTTATACATACACTTGTTTTTCTTTTTATATTCATTTTCTTCATTCCCCCAAAATAATTGAGAGCAGAATTGTAAAATTAAATCTTATTTCAGTTTAGTGAATGCATATTTTACTTCACTATCTCAGTTTAGAATTGAAATTTATCGTTATTAATTTGTAATCATTTGGTAACAAATAAAAGGCGAAAGCGTCTCGCTCTCTCTTTTTTTTTAATAAATTGGCAGGCATTTATAATTATCTTAAAATTTGAAAATAAAATAAGTGGGGATTTATTTTCGCTTATCAGTCTGCACTATACCTTTTCCTTTCTTGAATTCCTTTTTTTTAAAAAATGTATCTCCCGCATATTTTGACAGTTTAATCTTTTCAAGCCTTTTTTCCTGTAGAAGATATTAATAAGAAGATTAAAATCGCCTCATGTTTCAATCCTAATGGATCGTTAGTTTTCATTTTGTACGCATTTGCAAAGAAATCGTTCATTCTTAGGAGTTTAAAAAAAATCTGCTATTCAAGCAAAGGCTTCCATTTTTTAATATTTTTATTGAATTTTTTTTCACCGAAGATATTTCCCGCTTTCAATGATGGAGTTAAAGGGGGGGGGGGAAGCTAGCCCGGAATTTTCCCTGCCAGCTTTTGTATTTTCCGTATCATTAGCATCGCCTCGGTTTTAAAAGTTTCCTCACATTTGTCGAAATATTTTGTCGTAATGCGTTTCTAACACCTCTTACTCCACCTTCCCCCAGCAGGACTTTCTTGTGGAACATTTTTATTACGAAAATGTCATCTTAACTTCTGGTCGGAAACTCGACTGAGTTCATTGATTTTCACATTATATTTCGAACTTTCGCATTCAGTGTTAAGTGATATAATTTTTTTTTCAGTTCACAAATCTATTGTGAAAATGCAATATATTTCGTATTTTTATTTCGATTTTATAAATGATAACTAATGACCTTTCAGTGATATGAAATTATGTCTTAATGCATTTTTTAAAAAACACGAATCGTGTTGAATTATGTAGTATTTAATATCTTTTCGAATGGAATTCAAGCCTTTTTCGTTCGTATTCTAAACTGACCGCTTTTTTTGGTTATCAACAGGTTCGCCGGGATTCATGTTCTCTAAAATTTTCCAACTAGATATTTTATGTATCTTAATAGCTTTTTTAGCAAGCAATTTTGATAGTCATACTATTATAGAAGCCGTTCTGTTTATTTTACTGTGTATCTCTAATTTTCTTTCAATTCCCGTTAAATTTGGGCTTTAAAATAAAATAGAACAAATTAAACTTCAATTAATACAAAAACATTTTTTGCTGAAATCAAGGAAGTTTTTAAAAAAATTATGAGTATAAAAAACGAAATCGTACCTTTTTAAGTCTCATGTGCTATACAGAATAATTTTCGTAATTTATACAATATCTGAAAGAATTATTCGATAAAAACTTCTCTGATTCATCAAAAATAAATAAATAAATAAAATTAAAAAAATCAGCTTTTAGTTTTACTTTTAAAAGATTTAAATGACGTAAATAATAAAATTTTATTTTGTTTCGGTCATTAAACATACTTCAAAAATTATGAAGTCTAAATTTTATGAAAGTCTTTTGGCCTTAAGGAATGATATTCTGCGACATATCTTTTGTATTCCTGTTTTCACATAAGAAAAAATTTCCATGTTCTGCAATCAAATCTGACCGAATTATAAAGTCTTGAATATTAGAATTTTAGAGCAAAAATCATCATATTCATCATCTTACGCCAAATCAATCTTGGGGGGGGGGATTCTAGATACTGATTGGCGTATCTGCTTTGAGAAGAAATCTCCCGTATTTATAAGATAATGTTATTCAAATTTTCATAACTCTCTCGGTTTTAGTCGCAATAGAGTAGACCTTCCTTTTTATTTAAAACAGTTCACCTTTGGTGAACCTGCTAGTTCGCTGAGAGTATTGGCTATATTTAATTTTCTTTAAATCGTATTGATATAACTTCATGTCCTTGATTCCGGCAAAATATCAGGCATTAAAGCCGTGTTATTCTAATTATCTCTCAGGTATGTTCTATTTATTGTGTATATTAGCCTTTCTAATGAAACCAGTCTCACGTTATCATGGCATTATTAAAAACGCAAATATCAAAATGAGTTAAATTTCACGATATTGTAGTTTCATTTTTTTATGTCTTGTAAAATACCCAAATATTAAACTGGAATGTTTCGGATTCGAGACCCGATTTCACCGAAGAACTGCCATGTGAGCGGGTCTGGCGCACGTTAAATCTGTGAGGGCCAAACGTCCTCCCGTTGGTGTGGTGTGGAAGTGTGGAGAGAGGGAATTTCAGCTCAGGTGACGTCCTCGTCATCTGACCGCGGTTCAAAATTGCGAAGTCCGTCCCAAAATAGCCCTAGTGTTGCTTTAAAACAGGATGTTGATATAACTAAACTTCACTTAAACTGAAACCCAGATATTAAGCAGAGATCTTATTCGTTTTAAACACTGGAAAAAAAATCGCATGATTAAGTATTTAATGAGACAATGAGAACTGTTTGAGCTTCAGAGCAACAATATAATTTATTATAGAAATCAGATATATATATAATATAAATATTGTCAAAATTCAACAAATATTTGCACGACTATTAAATTGGTATCCTGAAGAAGATATTTTCTTTATAATTCTAGTAACGATTTAAAGTTGACCTTTTTTGTTAACACTTTTGGAAGTTATCTCAGATAAACGCCAAAATTCGGTTTAATTTTTAATGAATTAAAATTCTAATTAAAATTTCATAAAGGTTGCTCTGATGTATGCATTTCTGATTTCCAGGGTATACATGTTCTAAATTTGATAGCTGTAAGTCAAATGGTCCGGCCTGTAAAATGCCAACACACAAACACGCTCATTCACCTTTTTTGTTAATATAAATATATTTCGATTGATCTAATCTAAGTGAAGCATTTTTAAATAATTATTGACATATACTTTTTATTTACAAATAGAATTTTCTTATTTGCAGAAATATCCAAGGAGACTGTACTATCTTAGATTTTGTGCTATTTTATACACGAGACCGAAGCCGTGGTAAAAACAGTTGCAATCATGCATTCCTATTAAAATCGATCAAAATTATCTTGCCAAGTTTAAATTTATTATATCACATTGAAAACAATGGGTGTGGCCTTCTGAAATTCTCTCATTTGTTCTCTAATAAATGTGCTTATGCATTATTAACACAAGTGCATAAGCTGAAAACAAGGTAGTTAATAGACTAGAATACTAGTTATAATAACAGGTTATAGCTACAGCGAATGTGATATTTGGGAGTCAGTTGCTGGGATACGGTAAATACAAATGTTCCAGAAAACTGAATGTGTGTTTTGAATGCTTTTTTACGACCAATTAAGACCAAATTAGTTTTCAGAGTTGTACTTCCAAAATCCCATACCAAATTTCATGTATTTAAATCATTGCGTTTTTGAGCAGCCGCTTTAACGTTCTTGTGGAAGACAGACTGTTGGTCCCATGATGAATTCTGTTCCAAATTTGATACATATCTACGTTTTAGACATTAAAGAGTCAACTTTTGACAACTGAGTGTCAACTTTTTTCCTTCTAGCTTCCTTCTAGCTAGTCAACTTTTTTCTTCATTTTGTAGTTATATTCGGATGGATCATCTCCGAATGAATTCTCTTCAAAATTTGACACCAATTTACGGATTTCGTATAATAATAAAATTTCATCCGTTTAGCTCAAAGTGTTTTTGAGTTATTATGCCACTAACGAACCGACATAGTTCCAAAAATGCACTTTTCGGACTTGAGGAGAACTAAAACATGGAAATTCGTTAAAATCTCGTATTCAAATTTTTTTGACAATTATAGTGCCTTTTTTTTGTATATATTTCGTATACGAGAAATAAAAAGAAGGAAAAGAAAGTAATAATAGTAACTGGTCTGTTTTTATAGCGCGTTACTTTGTGTGATTCTCTTTCAAACGCACGAAAATCAGATCTTATTTTACTTTTAATTTGGCTAATGAGAACTTGTCAGCAGATCTAGGATACGGGAACCCTAGAATTTCCCATTAAAATGGTATTAAAACATCGTGCATAATTCGAATTTATTTTGGTACATTCAAAGTAATCGAAGCTAAAAAATATTTTCTGCCCTCGATGACTCTAATTGAATCATTTTAATGTCCTTAATTAATTTGAACAGTAATTAAGATTTAAAACCCAAGGCTTTCTTTGCTGTATAAATTTTTTTTAAATTTATTTTAAATAATTTGGCAGTATTATTACATGTAGGTTGTGTGTGTGTTTTTTGAAATTTTGTTACATAATTGTTCCATTCAAAGTGCTGCATATTGTTTGTTTCTTAAAATTATTTAATTATTGAATATTTTTGAAATTGTTAAATTTTTGAGTTATTATTATCAATTTATTCATTAGAATTATTTGTTATTAATTAAATAATTACGTATTATTCAATAAAAATGTTGCATTGTCTGATTTTCTCAGTTTTTCTTAACTCCAGAAAAACGGGAGCGATCATTTTATCCGTAAATGATTTTCAAACATTCGTATTTTTTAGTTTGTTTGTTATTCGATTTCTTGCTTGATTTTTTCTTATAAATTGGCTTTTCCTTATAAAAGGATATGTAGAATAAAAGTTATTTATTTTTGCTCATCAGTATCGTGCGTACTGCCATTTTGATCGCTGAACAAATATCGTGATAGGTTTTCTATTCTATGTTAAAATTATATGTTTATTATTTTTCATTGTACTGGCATTTTAATATGATTTTTTTGGGAAATAGTATAAATGAAATGGTAAAAATCATTTGTTAGTCATCAGCGACTATTTTGGTTTTCGAAAATATCTGCTTCGTTAGAATGATTAGTGTTCATTTTCATTTCTATTTGATTTCCTCTTTTGTTCCACCTGCATTTTCTTTCATGATATCATAAGAAAAAGAAATTTTACATGTATTGCAGAATTGATCTGAAATTCAATCTGGTTCAGATCTAAAATCTAATTTATTTCAAGATGGATATTATAATGGATCGCATTGAATGGACTTTAATTAAAACAACAAAAACAGAAATTTTAGTCAAATGACAGTATTGTTATGGAACTCGGGGTTCTTTCGATTTGTTAGTCGATGAAGAAACAGTCCTTTAATAACGAACGACGACTTGTATTAACACGAAGACAAGAATACGCAGACAACAAATGCACAGCCGAGACGTACACAGCAATAGTCCACGAGAAATAATTGGTAGTAATAACAACCACAACACACAAAGCGGCCAGACAGAATTTAGTAGGAGGAAGAAATCTACGTAGCTACACTCTACGGTCTCTTCAAACGCCTGCAATTCTCCACTGTCTTCTCGCTTTTGCTGCATCCAGCTGCCGATTCACTACTACACGACTGGCTACTCCACACACGACTCGATGCTGCTACTACAAAAAACAGCAAGGACTCAGCACACAGCTCAATTCAGCAATCGCTTGAGCTTCACTCAACATCTGCGCTTCGCTGGATGGATCCAACTAATTCACCGCTGACTCGCTTTGCGACTCTAAACCTCTCGATGGTTCTTTCTATGATTGTTTTCAACTTAGACTGTCGACCTTTCATAGTTCCCGGAGTCGGGCAGGGAAGGTACTGGAACAACCAAGCATATCTCGGCTATATCGCCAAAATTTTGAAAGATTCCACTATTATCTATTTTGGCGCCAAGCCCTGAGATTACTGATTCGGCATCCGATCAGCATCGGATGCCGAAGAACTGTGCTTAAAACGGTCTTTCCAGTTACTGAACTAACCATGCTGGGAAGCATTATTACAGATTTGTAAAAGTATTTACATTTTATGAAACAAAAGCAATCCAGTCTTCTATAGATTACAGCAGCAACGCAGTAAATCACTCGTAGACCAGGGAACAGACTACGTGGCAAATCCGCTCAGATTCATCGTGGCTGATCGTATGCCTCATTTGCTCAATGAAAGGACAACAGCGACTCTTTTTCTGCGATTGCAGTAAAGCTCTTGGAAAATTCCAAAATTTGACGATTTCCAATTTATAAAATTCGCAACAATATATATTCCTTTATTATTATTATTATTATTATGGAATTAGCGGAAAGTAATTCCCCTGAATTGGAAAATGAAGAAAATCCGTGGATGAACATCGATATACAACTTGTGAATTCTTAGTGTCAAAAGAAAAAGAAGGCTCCAAAATTAAATTAGAGTATTAGAAAACATATCTCTTTCAAAATGAGCAAAATTAAGAAGGTGGAATTCAGTGAAGGAATGTAAATCTTTATAATACCTTTTATTAGAAAGGCGATCTCAGCGCAATATTCTTACATAGACTAAGCTCTTTTTTCCTTAGGCAGATAACTTTTAGATATTTCACAAATGTAAGAAAACGAAAATATTTTGCATTTCCACTAAAATGCACAGAAGCGAAAGCTCACCGAATCTGAATTGGAGTACATAAGAGACTTTCAATTCCTGAGGCATCTCTAAAAATTATTCATAGCGTGCGGCATGGAGTCTGAACTTTATTCATGAAACGATTTGTGAAATGCATCCAAAGAAATCTTGAGATGTTTATATGGTGTGATCTGAAACGAATTTCTAAGAATTTCTTACAGATCAATTTACTAAGTATTAGAAATCGGGAATATGTTTATTAAAAAAAGGTTGCTTTGTTATAATTCGAATCAAACCAGCGATAGTAGTAGTCTCTTCAAAACTTTCTCGAATACTCTAATAGATATAAATTTGTGTTAAACCTGTTTTTTCCAACCGATTAAAATCAAAATTTGACAAAAAAATATTTTAATTGTAGTCTTAAAATCACATACCAAAGTCATTACGTTTTCGAATTATCGGCTTCATATGTTTCTGTAAATACTGACGGATAAACGGTCAACCCTTTGTTAGATTTGGCTCAAAATTTGATAGGTGATGTCTACAATAAGATGTTAAATCTAATCTTGGGGCCGAATTTTATTCATTTATCTCTCTTTATTTTGTAATTATATTCATGTTAACTTATATTCGAACATTCGGACAGACAGACTTCTGAATAGATTTTGCTCAAAATTTTATAGAAATCTACAAATTTGATGTAAAGGCCTATTTACCAAATTTCTGGTGTCTAGCTCAAAATGCTTTTGAGTTATCTTTGCCGCAGATGGACTGAAAGGCATAGTGCCAAAATTATGTTTTTCGAAAACCAATCGAATTCATCGGAAATCTGAAACGTGGTGATTTGTCAAAATCTCTAGTTCCAACTTCGTGGCAAACCAACTTGGTTTCAAATCTAGTCGCTTCTCTGACCCACTACTAAATGCCAAACGAATGGCCTTTCATATTGCAAGACAACGCAACGATTAATGTTCCCGTGTTTGAAATATGATTCAACGGTTGACTGTCTCAACCCCCATTTCACACCGCACCCCCAAATCATCTTCCACCTAATTTCGCATCTCACTTGGTACCCCCCCCCCCCCTCCTTAAACTTAATAAACTCACTGGACCAACAGATACCGCTCATATTTGACGATATTAATTATACCTCTGAAGCAATTATGCCTGGGGCCCAGCACCCCTCTCTTCGGGGGATGGGAAACGGATGTAAAATAAGCCTTTTCCGCCCGCTAAGTAATAAGTTCTTGTAGGGGAGGGATGTCAACGGACTGAGGACGGTGTTGAATGTATGGGCGCGGCTGCTTTTCGTTATGTTTTGTTATAATAACGGTGCTTTTGATGTTGAAGAAAATTGCAGTAATAACTTGCACTTAATCAAGCGTTTATGAGTTAGCGCCCATGAAATGTGGCATGTCATTATTTTTTATTTGGATGTTTTCTATTACTCTATGCGGTGTATTACTCGGTGTTTATCTTTGCGTTGGGGAAAGGTCCCTTTCAGCATGTCGAATTCATGATCTGGAATAATTTTATTAAGGTGTGTTAATTACTTGGGTGAATTATTATCTTTTATGCGATTACTGATAAGGTCACTAATTATTAAAAGCCTACACAGTGAAGAATAACAGAACCGTCCGCATTTGGCAACAATATTTATTTTTTCTTATAATTTAATTTAATGAAAACTAGATTGAAAACTTTTTTATTATTTTTTTTTACTTTCTCGTTAATCGGATATTACGGTAAATATGATTTATCCGATAATTATGAATAATTATCGGTATTTATTCATAATAATCATTAAAATTGGTAATCGTGAAAAAATATTGAGTATTTATCAGATTTACGGGTTAGTTTATAAATCCCCATTTTGTAATGAGGAATATGTTAAATTCGGATTATTTTGTGGAGTGACGAGTTCTTCATTCTAAAAAATGAATATTTTTAAATAACACTAAAAAATTCCGTTATTATTAATTAGAAGTAAGTCATAACAGCATAAGTTATATAATATATGTCGCAAAAGGTAATGAAAAATACAAAATACGCCATGGCAGAAGCCATGCAACTGCGCAAATTGAACGAATTTTGGTGAAGTTATGGATATTTGTTACATTTCTCAATACGAGTTACATTTCATAAACTAACCTGTAAATTTGATAGTTCATGGGTGATTTTGAGTATTGTCATTTTATTACATTCACTGTAACATATACATATGATATAATATTGACAGGAATTAATTTTGTTTCAACTTATGTTTTAATTTTGGTGCAAATCAGCCAACAAAAAAGCGTCCAAAATGCATACTCGTTTTTCTTCTGTATATACAATGCACAAAGCACTACTGTGCGGGACTTCCTTCAATTCAGCTGACCAAGAGCTTAGAGAGATTGAAGATAACTATAATTCATTATCAACATGAAAAAATGGAGTCAATTTTTCTTCACGTGAGAAAAGTCCAAGTGCGCTGCACGAATTTTTATTACTAGAAGCATTTTTTTTTTTTTTGCTGTTGCCATATAAGTAAGTCTTGTATAATTGTTGTTCTAAAATAAATTTGTATCGGTTAAATGAATAAACTACAAAATTCGTACTATACTATTTTTTTTTGTTCCATTCAATGTGAATTACCGTGTGTAAATAATACATACATCGCTCTGATCTGCAGGAAATGTAAAAAAATCATTTAAAAAACTACTAAGGATATTTAGAAATGTAAAAATTTATTTTAATTACAATATGTAAAGTGCATACTCCTTGTAAATCAAATAAAATGGAAATTTATAGTATTCTAAAAATACTGCAAAAAATGAAAGAAAGAAAACTTTTGTGTGTCTTGGGGTCATTTAAAGGTGCGAACCCCTAGGCAATTGATTACTTTTTCCCATTTAATAATTATATCCTGACGTCCAGTGACGGTCAAATTACATTTTTTACTTAACAAGTTAACTGACAGAAAAAAAAAGAATACATAATTGATCGACAAATATAAAATTATCTTATATTGTATTTTCTTATATAAATTTATTATCGTAAAATTACTTTATATAAAATATTTTAAATTTCTAAGATATTTTTAGTACTGCTGATTGAACATTATTAAAAATTTTAGGTCCTGGTCGGTCTGATAGCCCAGAAATGACCCCATTTCCTCCTAAGCTTTTAATATCTTCACAACCATAAATTTTTACATCCAGCATTCATTATCTGCCAGGGAAGAAAATAAACCAGACCATTCCTGTCGCATCAATACTTTCGTTTCCCTCTTATCCAGTAATTTCTCTCCTCTTTCCTATTTTCGGCTTCAAGCCTCGATTGCCGATCAAATTTGCTAACTTAAATATACTGCAAAAACAGAAAGGGAAGGAAAAAGTCTGGGGGTGATAGAGTGCCCCTTTTTGGGCCCGCCGTCTTGTCTAGATGGAGACATCTTTTTTTTTCATATATCGATGGCTAAAAATGCTGTCTTTCCTGAATCGACGGCAAATTATCCGGCAGTTAAGATCACGGGAGCGGTGACCGACCGTCGCGACGCTTGTCCGTTGCCATGGTAACTCGAGTGACCCAGTCCTAGTGGCGCTCGCCATTGGCCCTCTCTCGTATTAAGTCAATAGAACACGTGGTTTTTGTCAGTACTTTAGAACACTTGCTGGGAAACGTTGTTCTTTTTGAGTTTGTTTGTATAAAGGGAGAATGTATGTGAAGTAATAATACAGCTAGTGTGAAGAGAGGTTGTTGACTTAACTTGTCGAAACTTTTGTTTCAGTGTTTAGTTTTAAGAAATGTTTGTTTCGCTATTATTCATTTCGCAATATTTTGAATTGTTTAAACCTCATACTTTAATTATTAACTATTCCCTGCTATTTCAAAACTGAGTAGATGCCATAATGCTGTGCTGATCGCTTTCGTCGCCTAAATTTCTTAAAAAGACAATGCAGTTCTTTTGATTTACAAGCAAAATGAGTAATTGCATTTTTAGGAAAGATCTGTTTATTTGAATGAAGATCGGCATTACATGTGCATTAAGCCTAAGATATGCCTGCAATCCAATGTCTCCTACGGTCGCCAGTGGAGTGTTAAATGTTCATTGTGTCATAGGCGTACGATACCAAAACATCTTTTTTTTCAACAGGAGCCTAAGATATGCCTGCAATCCAATGTCTCCTACGGTCGCCAGTGGAGTGTTAAATGTTCATTGTGTCATAGGCGTACGATATCAAAACATCTTTTTTTTCGACAGGAATAATCATAAATACCTGTCTTAAAAATATTGTTATTTCTAATTTTGTACTGAATTTTCCAGTCATTCAGAAAAACTAATGCAAGAAAAATTAATTTTTATATTACGTGCTGAAAATCGTTAACATGTTCCATTATGCTGATAAAATATAGCATTTGATAAATTAATGTTATCCTATAAGTACTTTATACTAGAATGGTTTAAAAAATTTTTTTAAAGCTATTTAAATTATTTTAAAGCATGTAATGTTAATTTTTCAGAATTCATCTGGGTTATTTTATCAATGGCACTGGCAACAGAATTGAATTTTTTTTAAAGTAAAATTCTTTTCCGTAATTCAAATATATTTTACCCGAGATTTGTCGCTTTAATGTTGAATAGACTTTACCTCTTACCATCGAATTTTGTCTTATTCTGTATTGTGGGACGCAATTTCTACGTCGTCTGAGCTTGACTATTTTTCTTTTGAGCATAGTAAATCTCACTCGAGGATTTTCAAAAATTGACTTTGTTATTCTTAAAATATTTTACAAGAATTTTGATGAAGGCCATTGTTTGCTTTTTTGAGGAACAACGGTATTAATAACTCTGAAATAGCATGATTAAAATGAGGGCAACTTCCATCATCGTTTTCATTCGATCAATTTGATGGGAAATAAGCTATTAAAAATCATATGCTTAATTACTGGACTTGTAAACGGTTTCGGTAGTCTCAACAGATGCTGACAGTATATTAAAAGCTATTATCCCAAATTTATATCGATATTTTATCTATCTGTTGACTTATCTCCGAAATGCATCCAATATCATTTGAAATGCGTATAGAAGGATTTGCTAAATTGATTTCTTTGAAATTTTAAAATCGGCTTTAATTGGGAGAAATCTTAATTGTGATATAAGAAAAGTTGTATCGATCCCCCCCCCCCTTGAAAAAAGCTGGATTACGTTGTTTTTTATGTCGTGAGATCATTTTATTTAACACACATACTTGGGGAATTCAAATTAAGACTTTTAACACTGTCAATATTAATTGTCTAATTTCTTCAAAAATATTGTTGTTGCTTTAAGTTATTAAAAAAGAGGGTGGGGAGGTGGAGAGAAAAGTTAAATCCTGTTTCGAAATAAAAATAAATATTTACTAATCTTAGCATGGAATCATGTAATTTATGAGTTTTTATTTAAATGTCTCTGTGTTATAGTTTACAAGAGGTTTTTATATTTGTTTTGTTTTTTTCTCTTTCAGAAATCCTTTGCTGAATTTTAGACAAATGCTCTAAAGTTTAGGAACATCGTTATGCTTTTATTAACTTTGATTGCTGCGTTTTTACCTGCAAGTAAGTAGCTCATATTTCTCTTCTTGATTTTTTTTTTTTTTAAAGGTTGATGATGAACTAGTGATTTGAAAATGTTAAATGTTTCGGTTATTGGAATGTTAAATGTTAGATAGTGGAATGCTTGTCCTGTGTGTGTTTAAAAAGATAACCCAAACTAAAGAGGTAGTCAAAATACTAAAAATACTTAATTTGGGCAATTCATTAAGTAGTGGAAAATATTATTGAGGTTTTAATGCCGATTTTAAATGTTGAACAATAAAATAATAATAATAATAATAATGCTTTATTGGATTATGTTTATCTGTTTGAAATGTAGATGGCAGCACCATTTCGTCCGAATTGTAACAAAGTTGAACAGATGATATTTGTTATTAAATGTATCCCTATTTTATGAAACAATGACCCATATTATAGACCCATTATTCCTAGTTGTGTATCTGGAATATAAAGTAGAAATACGACAGCATAAATATTTCGAACGGAACTGTAAGAAGGGAGAATCTTCTCTAATTTTTTTTATTATTATTTTTTATTTTAACTATGTGGTAAGTTTTTCTAAGTAATCGGTTTTATTCTCCAAGATGAGTATATCCTGATTTTCGCAATAACCATTCTTTATTAAAATAAATCAGTAATCAACTTATCAATGCCACTTTGGTAATACACAGTAGATGTGCAGAATGTGATCGCTGTTAATGTTATCATTGACTTTATCGTTCTCTTTATATTATCAAAAACCTATGCTTCCAATCCTATATATTCATTTGTGCACGTTTAGTGTAATCACTGCATCGTTTAAAGTTAACAGTTTTGAATTAACAATTTACCCATCTTTCGTTTTCATAATGATTGTATTCCATGGAATTGCTTATACCACGTCAGATCTAACTTTAAATCTATTAGACAACTAAAACCCTGCGATTAAATTATGAAAGTAAAATGAAATTTTTTAAAAATATGCCGATTTAAATGTTAAAGACAAAATTGAAATTTTCAAGTGGTATGGAAATTTATAGAAAAGTAATCAGTTGAGTGTCGCAAAGCCAGTTGAAAATGTATAGCATTTTTGTAAAATTTTGAAAAATCGTGAGCTGTTTTTGAGCAATAAAAGTTGATATTTCCGACAGCAAATTTTAAAAGGAGTTTACATTACAATTTTTAAGTGAACCTTTAAAAAAATTAATAGATTTTTAAGGGGTATTTTTTAAAAATATAATTTATGCCCTGACCTGAAGTAAGTATTTTTATCTCTTGATATGATAAAAATATAATTGACTTTATCCAATTCGGTTATTGTTATCAATAAGTGTTGTTGCACATCCCCAAGAATGGCAGAGCTATATCAAGATTATGAAACGGTTCACCCTGAGGAAATCCGGTACTAACAATGAATTGCCAAATTAGATCCTGCTTGGAGAGGCCCAGGCAAATAAGAATGTGATCAACTGAAGCTTCTTCCCTAAAACACTTGGGTAGACTTCAAAGCGCTTCGAAAACCCTCAGATTATTACATAGTTCTAAAGTGCCCATTGAGAAAGTGCGTAAGAATAGTCTGATCCTGCCTACTACAATCGAGAGTCAGGGAGCCTCCTTCACGACTGCTCTTATACCAGTGATGTGCTGTTGAGACAAGCCAAATGATTTTATTTTGGCTTTTAGCTCTCGAGAAAATTTCCATGTAGGTATCAATAAGCTAATGTTATCATACATTATAAGTCTCGATGTGATCACATTAAGCGGTAGTTACTATACATGATGATTGAGGTGGGGGTGGGTTGGGTTGGAAGGGAATTCATATAGAAGATAAGGTACAGCATTATTCAAGTGAATTTTATCATCTGATTAATTGTGATTGAGCCCTTTATGCATAATTTAAATTTAAAAAGAAAAAAAAAATACTTTCTCTTTAAAAAAAATATATATATTTTATTAGCAGGTACATAAGACAAGATTTTAGTGAAGAAAGCTTAAAATATTCGAACGAGCATTAAAGCTTCAATGCATTAAGATATTAGCGACTTAGTCAATAATTTATTTGAAACTGTAAGAAATCTTAACCGAAGAAAGAACGAAAGATTTTTCTGGTTACTCGTGCCGGTAAACACATTATTTTCTTGTCTATACCCATTCTTTAAAGCCTATTAAATATTTCTTTTCACAAAAACTGAATTGTTCATTTTAACAATAATATATTGCTGAAAAAAAAAAGAAAGGAGTCTTTTTACTTCGTCGTACACGAAGGATAGAGAAAATATTGTAATAGTCAAAAAATTCTAACTCGAGATTCGAAAGAACCTCAACGTTTTACATCTCCCTGAGCTCGTGAAACATATTTTAGCATTGTTTCTGTGACATAAATTACTCAAAAACGCTTGAACTAGACGGATGAAATTTGGTATACGCTCTTTAAACCGAATTTGTAGATTTCTATCAAAGATTGTGCAAATCTGTCCGTCCGACTGTTCGAATCTAAGTAAACACGATAACTACAAAACAGAGAGCTAGATGAATAAAATTCGGTGCACATATTTATAATCTATCAAATACGACAAGGGGTTGAATGTCTGACAGACTCTACTTTCAGAAACATGTAAACGCAATGACTTATTTATCAAATTTGGTATATGATTTTTGGACTACCAGTGTAGTTGTGTCAGATTTTTGTTTTGGAAAAAATACGTCTAAATCATGAATTCTATTATCGGATCCTATCAACCGCATGCCAGACATTAATCGCCGAAAGATTCACTCGATAGATTCAATAAAAATGGTCAAAAACTTAATATTTCTTAACTATTGTACACCAGTACCATGCAAAGCGTTCTCAGTAATACACTTTCATCACAGAGTATGCGAAAAAGTTTTTTGGGGGAACGCTATCGCCGGTTGTAAAGAAGAATGACCTTTTATTTCTTTTTTAATTGATATTTTTTGTATTTTAAAGTTATTAAAAAAAGAGTTTATTTCATATTATATATTTGTGTTTTCAGCCTTTGCTGTGAAATGTTACACATGCAGTTGGTCTCCCAAAGACGCTCCGAATCGGACTGTGATGTGCAACGATGAATTCTTCGAGGGAAACGCCATAGCCATTTCCGAATGTGATAATGGCTGCCAAACGTACGTCCATATGGACAGAAATGGTGAGTAGAAGATTTTCTCTCAGAATCATCGCATGCTATCTTTTATCGCTTTCATTTATCTTTTTGTCTGTTTCTATTCCTGTTGTGGCAATTTCCATTATCTTATATTCTTATTATTACCCTTTTTCACAAATATTTTGAATCTTTTAAATGATTTAATTTTTACTAAAATAATTTTTAAATTGCTTTATGCAAAACGTATTCGCTTGGATGAATAGCAATCTTTCGGTTTATAATGATAAATAAAGCATTAACGATAAAACGATTTGGTTCAAATTTTAAAGGCATCAACATTTTAGATGCGATATCTATGTAAAAATGTTTATCTTCTTAATTTTTTACGTTTTGAAGTTAACGTGTTCAGCTGCACCTGGAGAGACAAATTTCCTGTAAATGGATTTCGTATAAAATTTAATGGAAAAAAATCTACTAATTTGCTTTTTGTAACCACATATCCAATGTCTTCCATCCAGCTCAAAGCATTTTTCAGTTGCTGCACTCACCGAGAGACTGATACAATTCCAAAAACGTGCCTTTGGAATTCGGGGTGGTGTAAGAGATGGAGAGGTCCGACAAAATCTGAAGTTCGAATTTTTTGACTTATACTGAATCGTCTTTAAGTGATTTTTTGCATTTTAAATTACTTAATACTTTTACTTAGTTTCAGATTTAAAATTAAAAAACTCAGTAATTTGATGCGCGAGTCAGACTCATCATTGTATGTGAAAGGGTTGACCCTTAACTGGGGAGATGCGGTATCTCAGACCGATAAGAATGGACTTTCGGTCATTCTATTTCTAGCTCAGTCGAATGGATTCATCTTGTAGCTTCTTGTTTCGTGACTTTCAATGCACGTGCACTTCTTCAACCACTTCCAGCGGATGCTTTTAAAAATATTTCAGCTATTTCTTTGCACGATGTCTGTGAGACCGCCTCTCTTTTAGTGTTCCAGTATTATACGAGGCTTAGCAGATGACTCTAAAACTCGGTCCTCGAAATATCATCCAACTTAGTGATCTTCGTTATGAAGCAGAGCTTCAGACTTTTAAATGAAGCAGAAAGTGATGAGGATAATTGTACCGAAGACATTTTCGATGAAAGTTCGCATTAGATTGATTCTGATATGTATGTTACTTTTTATAGCAATATATTTTGAAAAATTTCTAAAATATATTAATATACCAAGAGAAATATCTACAGAATTGACTGGCTGATTTTTATTGTAGTACTTAACCTGTATGTTTAAAATGTCCTGAAAAGTCGTGCTTCGAATGTTCACAAGTTTTTGCATAGAAATAATGCCGATTTAAAAAAAAAAAAAAAAAAAAAAGTCAATTCTACCTATTGTTAATTTTTTTTCTTCGTATAATTGTTGAATTTTCCATTATATTGTTTTTTTTTATATAACTTTGTGTACTGGAAAAATAAATATGATTTAAAAAGTAATATGTTTTCACAAGAATATTGTTCATAGTAACATGTAATTTGAAAAGAAATGTATGTTCTTACGCAATTACTTTTTTCATCAATAATATATTTTGAGAAATTCTAAAACCTATATATATATATATATATATATATATATATATATATATATATATATATATATATATATATATATATATATATATATATAAACCTATATAACCTATAAACCTATATATATATATATAAACCTATATAAAAAACCTGCAGAATGTATTGGCTGATTTTCATACTAATACTTTCATTAGAAAATTTAATTTGAGTGTAAAGGAAATACGATTTCGTAGACCGCACCTCCCCAGTTATGTACTAAATTTTCACTTTCCCAATTAAGGGTTTACCAAAACGGTCTTCTCCTTTAGTTCATCAGCCGGGGTGTACTATATTCGATTATTGATGGCTTTCTCCTTGTTTTCAGGAGTGATTGAGCAACTCCGTCGAAGCTGCTTGCAGCCGGAAGACGAAATGACGGGGAACTGTGTCAGTGAAGAGAACAAGGCCTTTTCCGCCAAGAGGTGTACTTGCAACTACAACCTATGCAATGCGGGTGCAGTGATGTACACGGCGGCCTCCCTCCCACTTCTGTTTCTCCTGACCGTGCTTACGAATATTCTTCATCGAGTCTAAAAAGTTGTTGTTGCTTCTATTATCCTATTCATCGGAGCCTGGAAGCCATCCTATGCGCATGCCTCGCCAGTTTGCAGTTTTTTCATTCTTTGCAAACTTGGATTATCTCATTTTGTAAAGACCAGACATGTTAAAAATCATTGATCTTTTTCTTAGTGTTTTATGTATATATAATATATATATTTGTATGCGTTTGACTGTTGGGAAAGGGGCATTTGTAAAGAGAACCAGGAAGTCGTGTTATCAAGAAACATAATTTGACAATGTTGTATTGTTTAAATATTTGAATGTCTTGGTAATAAATTGCTAATTATGGAGGGCAAAGTGATCATAAAATATTGTACTGATTGTAAAATCTTATTGAATGAAATAACCGTTGAAGATGGTGTTACAAAAGTTTAACTCAATTCATAGCCCTGTTCTTCATTTAAAAAAAAAAAATTATTGAACAAGTGGCATAGCTAATTCATACATACCCCTAGTAGTACACATATATTGTACAATATTTTATGATATAAAACAATATACGCAATATTGTATAATATTGTTTAACATTGAATAATATTATAGAATATTGCACGATATTGTTCTACCTGAAAATGAATGAAAATTTATTTTTAGCAAAACGGAATGGAGATGAAAAGCGCAGTACTTTTTTGTGAATATATAAACACAAGGGAAATGTGCCCTTTATGTTCAGGGAAGGAGAGTTCAGACCATGTTATGAATGGCTGCTTGACCCAACATTTCGGGATAATCAAGCATTTTGAAGGACACTAGATGCTATGTCTAGTGTTACATAACAGATGCTATACAAACAATGGGCAAAATTAGAATAGCAACTTGACATTTTGGGGGCTAACAGGAGAGCACATGTTGAAATGTGCTAATGTAATTGATTTAATTGCAAATTTAATTAATTCTTAATTTACAAAAAGAAGCATATGTTTAAATCAGTGATGGATTTAGATAGTTTTGCACATTACCAGGCAGCCCAGCCTGTTGCACAATATTGTGCGATATTATATGATATTAATCAATATTCCACAATATTGTGGTTATTGATCAATGTCTTACAATATTGCTCAGTACTAGCATGCTACTGGGATTATGAGGTCCTTCTTTTAATAAGCTGTCAATTCAATTTCACCTTTCAATGCACTTTTAATGTATCAGTGTTTTATTTTAGATTACTCTTTCTTTATTTTGTGAAAATCTATGTCTTTATAACAGTTCCAGACTGTTTGACATGAATTATGTTTGTACCCAATATAATTGAAACAGAGGTTTAATGTTTATAAATATTCTAATAACTAAACCAATGTAATGAACCATATAGGAAATCTAAATCAATTATACTTGATTAAGTAGTAATATTATCTTAAAATTTTGTCAGTCACCGAATTTTGTGTTTTTTTACTAACTTATTGATTAGGAAACTAGAAAAATAATTATTATAATCGACTTGGTTGCAACCTTGGGCGTCTGCTTCGTTGGAAATCCCCCACTATGTTCAAATATAATGGGTTTTGTACGATTCATTTTTATAACTGGGTCAAGACTTTGTATTCATACTGAATTTCAAATATCTTGTGTAATTCCAGTTTTGAAACACTTGATTTGTTGATTACAATATATATTTTATATCTAGTTGCATTGAATAAATCTGTTAAATAAAGTCCTCTTTTTAAACAAGCAAAGGATCCACTGGAAATGGACTTCATAATTTAGCACAATTGCCAATTGATGTTTGTCTACTAAATTTGATTGATACAGAAATTTTTAAAAATTAAAAATATTTTATTTGAAAAAAAAAATTTCCATGTCTGCTATTGTCTATTAGCAGTTTGATTTCAGGACCATAGGGTTAAATCATTTTTCCACGGAAGGTTTAAGAGCTTTTGCTCTTAAAATCAAGCATGATCTTTTTCGATTGGTATGCAAGTTTAAAAGAGATTGGTGCTTTAGATGTTATCTGACCACAGCTCATTATTATGAAGTTTGCCCCAATGTCCTTCCATTAGCTTTAAAAAGGAACATTAATTTACTTATATTAAATTAGCCTGGGAAATTGAATTATTTGAAGAGGTAGACTTCCTGGTTCTCTGTATATCTGTATCAGTGTTTTCCCAGAATTTTTATTTGTGTGATTTTATTATTATATCTAACTATGTGTTATCATTAGCAGTTTGTGTAATTACTGTATCTTCTTGATATTTTCTACTTGACATATTGTCTTTTGCATTGATACATAATTTTTAATAGCATAACATTAAAACATTATCAATAAAAGGTTCTTTTCTTTTCTGTTATGCATTAGTATTATAGATCATTTTTTTTATTTAATGTAATAAGAAATAATCAATTTCCAATCTAAAGCCAAAGAAAATGAAATAAAAAACAAAGCCCCCATTTTTACTTTTTTTTTTATCAAAATTTCTGTAACTTAATATGTTTTACATTTTCATATAATATTTTCTGTGAAATTTTACTTATCAATAATTTATCAGAAGTATGTTCAAATTTCTTAACCTTTTAAATGCATAAAATGTACTGTAATATAAACAATAGCGTTTATATCTCTATATCAGTAAGTTTATTTTGTGCAAATTTTTTTTATATAAATTCTTATTTGTAATTCATTGTTATAAATATAATTATATAAATTTTCATTTAAATGTATTTATATTTCTGGTATTAATTGCCAACTGATGTGTTTGATAAAGAATTAATATCCATTTCAAAAATACATTTCCCACTTTTATAAAAGGTATGCTTTTTCATTCGTAAATATACATGAGAAAGTTCAGTAATAGCTTTTGTACATAATGTATCTCACTATTTTGAAAAATGTATTATTCAAAGGAAACTTAACATATAAGAATAATAAAAAAGATGTATTTTAATTTATTTAAAATTGTTTTTAATGTATGTTTATTACATTAAATTGATATTTTGATATTTGTAAGCTTTTTCTTTAGCTATGCATTGTTTTATCTTGGCTTATTTTTTATCATTTAATTAATGTTATTTATAATATTTAGTTTATGTCATAAAAGATTTTCTTCTTCCATTATTTGTCATGTACTTAATTTTGATAACAATTTATATAGACCAATGATAGGCTTTTAGAATGAAGGCTCATTTGCTGACTGTGATGTTTAGCTAAGCTCTAGAAAATTTTGAACATTTTATGTTTATAATCTTGATATATCTCGAATTTAAAAGAAAATCGATTGCATATAAAAGTTTTAATTTGCAATTTTTTAAGAAGAAATTTCCTGTTTACTGTGTATATAATTGATAAACTTTTTACATCATGTGATAAAATGCTATCTTAGCAAATTTTTTAGTCAAATAATTGAATTGATTGATGAAAAAAAATTTACATTATTCACGCAAAATGGAATGGACGTATTTGCATTTAAAAGCATAATACTTTTTTGAAAAATGCAGTTTATTTAGAAATAATTTTTTAGTCAATTTAAAACTCATTTGTGAAAAAATAATTTATATTATTCATTCAGAATGAAAGAAATGCAAATGAGATATTTGCAATTTAAAATATGTAATTTATTTTTTTACAAAATGCAGTTTCTTTAAAAATAATTTTTTTTCTTAGTAATGCTTACCTTTTTTTTTTTTATTAATTGTTTCTATGAGAAGAATACTATTCTTTTAAAAAATTTATTATTTATTAATTCATTTAATATTTTTTTCTTTATTAAATGTAATAATCATATTTAGTTATTACTTGAAATTCAGATTTTCAAACAAAGTATATCTAATTTAATTACTCAGCTTTTTATTTTTGTGTTAAATAATATTTAATTAGATAACTGTCATTTTAATCTATTTACTTTTATTTTTATCATATCAGTACGTAAATCAGTACAAATTACATGAAAAATATTATGCATCTGAATAGATATTACTTAGAATAAGCAAAGTAGAAACTGTCACTGAAATGAGAGAGTTATTTCTTCTGTTATATATAAGACTGGAAGTTGAATTTGTATTTTATTTCTTTTTATATAAATAATCTTGCCTTATGTATATTTAAAAATTAAATATTACTATATCTCACTTGTACTTTAACAGCAGCATAGGTAAATAGGCTTTTGAAATGAATGTGGATACATCAAGTGAAATGTTTAAGAGTTTATCATAAACATTTACCTACATGTAAAAAAATAATGGTAAATTTGTATTTATATATTTACATGTTTTTAATTTGCAATGTTTATATATTAGCATAAACCGTACGAAATGTAAATTGGTTTTTGTACATTTTCTATGGGTAATTGTTGGAAGACATTTTTTTTTTTTTTTTCACTTTTGGGGATTTTATGGTAGAGAACGAATTTTTCTTTGCCCTATTTAGATATATTTGAATTATAATCATGACAATTCAAATTGAATATACCCATGAGTGCTCGGATCATTGGCGGTATTATTTGTTTTTGCAAGTACTAGAATTATTTTTTTTAAAGTTTTCGTCAATCGATAAAAAAATGCTTTTGCTGTTATACAACTGAATAACCATTGTTGATGTTTGAAATTAAATCTTTTCAAATATATCAATGATTTTTAAATATAAATATTTTTCTCTGTGTCAGCAATTTGAATTAATCTTTTTTATTAGCTACAATAAAAGAAGTGCATTTCTGCAATGATTACATTAAAAAGTCAACTAAAAAAATATATGTGTAGTACCATTTACTATACCTAATGTTTTTAAAAATATGAATCATGTAATTTGATTATTGTGTTTGGATTTGATTTATCATTATAAACAGATATTTAATATGAATTATCTATGTATACTTTATTTGTTTTTCCTTAAAAGTATAACATTTGCATACTACTGAAATATATTTTATGCATTTGGCAAAATACACTCATCCATTAATATATAAATTATATAGTCACCGAATAGAAAAGTTAACAAATGAATCAGCTCTTAATAAAATACAATTATCAGCAATAAGCAAATCGTGATATTTTCCCTCTTCTTTTAATATTATATGGTAAAAATCAATTTAAATGTAATGTTTTGTTCATTAATTATTGTTATTATTCCCAATCAGTAATGCAATGTATTAAAAAAATTATTGCATTATCTTTAAAGAGCGATAAAACATAATCAACCCCTTCGCATACAATGACGAGTCTAACTCGTCATCGAATGACCCAATTTTTAATTTTAAATCGACAATTGAGTGAAAGTATTAAGGAATTTAAAATGCAAAAAAATCACTTAGGCATGTTTCAATATCTCGAATCCTTATATTATCGTTGGAATTTGAATAACAATAAGTATTCTAAATTGGACGATCAGGAAATTCTGATGTCAAGGACTTAATCGTGAAATGAGAACGCAGATTTGATGCAAGTACGAAAAACATGGGAAATGAAAATTTCTTTCTGTACATTTGCATGAAGTGTTTGATATTAAAAATTATGATAGAAATGAATTTCCATGACTTTCAATAAACTTCGACAGAGTGATGGCTGTTCTTTTTCTAAGGGTATTTCAGATAATTCTCGAAATTTTCCAATGTTTCAGTAATAACGATGCTAATTCTAAAGTTTCACTAACTAGGCTTATAGGATTTCCCTAAAATTCATTTAATGGATCGGTTTTAAGGAATCAATTCAATATAGACTCGGAAATCTGGACTGCTAATATATATTCTCATTCTTTTGCGTTGATACTTATTTATGTTTTACAGCTCTTTATGTGTAATTATTATTTTTTTATGCAAATGGAATATAAAGTTGATAATTATATTAAATGATTTCTTACGCATTATTCATATTTTATGTGTTCCTAATCACTGCCTTTGATTTGAATGGAGTTAACTGCATTTGGGAGATAGAGCCTCTCTGTGTAAGTCCGAAGCTTGCGACTCTGTAATGTACAGTTGTTCATCACTTCCGCACAATGTATCATCGATGATAATCAAATAAAATTTCAGTGTTAGATGGCTTACTCACTTTCTTGTTTCCCTTGACTTCCTTTTAAGTACATGGAAAGGATATAAAATTAAAAAGAATTTTTTAACAATGACGCCCTCTTTAACTTTTGTCATTTTACTTTCTCGTTACTCAAACAACACAAAATTGTAAAACGTGCAAAAGCAAATATTGTTTCACAAGTTTTTTCATGGATTACTTTCTGAAAAATTGAATATTGTACAGTTATAATTTAGTCAACACAGAACTTTATCTCTGCCATAAATTTTTCTCTCTCTTCACTTGTTTTTATGTTTGAACAAATTTACAATTTTGAACAACATGAACAAACAACTTCATTTCTTGTTTGCTTCCATCGAGCAATTTTCGATTTAGTTATACTCATGTATGTCACACGCATAAATATTACGTTTTCATATGCATATTTAAATACGCATATTAAATTTCATACGCATATAAAATTATTCTTGTATTTATAAAATAATTATATATATTATTATTTTATAAATACAAGAATATTGTATAAAATATTGTTGTCTAATAAGATGCCTTCATCCTTAAGAAATGCAATAAGTGGGCGAAGGCTTTATATTAGATCGATATCCTGCAGTTGTGTGGTACTATGCCGCTGTATTTGGAAAATGCATTTTCCTCACAACCTCTTAATGAGAATGAATGCTGAATTCAAATAGTTTGGCAACTGAGAACCATTAACATCAGCATTCCAAAAGGGGAGCGTTTTCATGCTACGAATTAGCCAGCTCGTGCGCCATTTTCCGGTTAGTGAGCATAGCAGCAGAAAGCCAGATTTAATAACGCTAAGAGCATATGTCGTGGAATATTTATGATGTAGGAAACATTTGCCTTTTTTTCAATTTGACGTGTGATGAAATCATTCTCCAGTTTTCTCGGGAAACATTTTCTTTTCAATATAAAAATGTAAAATTCAACAATAGAATGAAAATTTTTGTAAAAAAGGAGCATTTTTATATATATATATTTAATTAAAATTAAATCTTTGTTTCATAAAGATTCATTCTGAAGCAATGGTTTATTCAATATTTGTTTAAAAAAAAACTTTCTTTGGATCGGATGCTTTCTGATCGTTGCTGCATTTATGAAATTCTTAATACTTGAAAACGTAATATTTTTACTTTTTCGCGCACGAAGCACAGAGAAAGTATTGGAATAGTGGAAAACTATGAGATCGAGGCTTTGAGGAATCCTCACATTTTTTACCTCCAGAAGTTCGAAAAACTCATTTTGGGAGTTATATTTGTCTGTCCATGTGCTTGAGACAAAGATAACTAAAGAGAATCCTTAAGCTAGATGGGTGAAATTTGGTATACGCCATAGTTGTAGATTTCTATCAAATTTTGAGTAAAATCCATTCCGGGGAAGTCTGTCTGTCCGGATGTTCGAATATAAATTAAGACAATAACTACAAAAGAGACCGATGGAGAAATTTCGATACACAGATTTATCATATATAGTGTAGACAACCTATCAAATTTTGTTTGAACCAAGTTCAGTGAGGAGTGACCGTCTGTCAGCTGTACTTTCAGAACTATTTAAGCGCGATGAACACAATGACTTGAATAAATTAAATTCGGTGTGTGATTGCAGTTATAGCTCCATGTCTAATTTTGGTCTCATCCTGTTGGAAAAAAATGCGTATAAAACAAAAATTCACCTTTATTAGATTCATCGATTTTTGGAGAGATGGGATTTTCAAAATCAAATCAAAGAAATAGATTCAGTTTTGCCTTTCAAGAATTACATTGCATCGGAATTTAGCTCTGATATTGTATATATCATATGATTGCATATAATTTATCTAATTCACAATAATTGAATTAGAATATTTATATTTCGCTAATGATATGCCGTGGAGTATTTTCGCAATAATCTGGCTCACATCTTCTGATAGGATAATTCTGAGGTAATAATATTTTAATCATTAACTGTATTAATTTTTATAGTTATTAACATTATTAATTAAGTTTGGCTATACATCGAAAGTACTGTCTGACCGTATATTTGAAAAGCAACGAACGACAATGGTTACTACTAATGCAATAGTTTAAAGACCATGAGAAAAATGATTTGCATTGCACTGTGTTCGTGCATTGAATTTTAAAGATCATCATTTATTAATTAAAAATCTGAACATTTAATTTTAAATTTGTTTGTGATTTACAAATTTTTCATATTCTTTTTTTATAGTATCGATATTAGTTTTATTCCGCGATCGTTTGTGGCGTTATAAAAAGAAAAAATAATGGAGATGTCCCGAAATAGTTTAAAAAATGTTCTTCTTTCATATTATCACAATTTTAGAAAATAATGTTAAGATCTTGGCTATAAAATACTTAAATTCGTTTTTTTTTAAATTTTTTTTTATGTCTCATTTTAAAATGTCTCATTATCTCTTGAATTGTACCGATTGTGAAAGTATAGATTAACACTTCTTTTCCTTTTATCTGCTTTGTTGGTTAAATTTAACTTTTCAGATAAATATCTTGAGTTTTAATATCTGTCATTTGAAATGAATGATAGCCTTTTAGAATGAAGTGTACTCAACTAAAAAATATAGTAAAAATGTATGGACTTAAAAAAAATTGTGCGTCATTATCAATAGAAAGAAATTTGTCTTTAAAGGAAATAAAATATCTGACATAGTATATGTGAGTTTTGAAAAATAGAAAGAAATTTGTCTTTTAATGAAATAAAAAAAAAACTTGACATAGTATATGTTTTTTTCTAATATTATGTATTTAATAAATTCTAAAATCAGAATCTAATGGTGAAAATACTTTTATTTAACTTGGATTGTTTCATGTTTGTAAAAATGCAATTTCGTAATTGATTTTTCACTAATTTCTTGATGTGTCAGTGTTCTGAAATTTTTACATTAATAAAATCTTGATTTCAATACAATAATTTAATATTTTCAGATTTTAATATTGAGTTATCGATTGATGTACTGAAAATTTTGCTTTCAGAGAAATTATACCCATTTAATAGTAAATATAAGAAATAATCAATTTCTATAATATTTATAATGAATTATGAATGAATAAATTAGGAAATAATAAACACTAAATAATAAAAAATATTGTTAATAATAATTTAATTTCATAAAATAATAATTGTAAATAATATAAATATCTGCCATTTATAAAGATGAAAACGTTCACGCTCGACAAGGTCAGACAGTTTTGCCTAGAGAATATATACTTTGGAAATTTCATTCATGGCATTTTTTTTTTTTTTGAAATTTTAAGAAGTGTTTAGATTAGAATATTAATTAATTAAAATTAAGACGAAATTTTGTCGCTTTTCTGCTATAACTTATCAATGTCTTCTTAAAATTAAAAAAAAAAAGACTATCTTTTTAACAATGCCCTTTTTGTCATAGTATTTTTTAAAAATTTTACTTAATTATTTAAAAATATTTTAAGCATTTTATTTATGAAATTTTTGAAGTGAAACTTCAAAAACTTCAAAGTTTTTCGTTGTTGCTACTAATATTTCATCCTGCCTTTTTACTTTCTCGTATTCAAAATATAGCGAAAACATTGTAATTGTAAAAAAATTCGAACTCGGATGTTTTCCCGAATCCCCATTTTTACACCTCCCTGAGGTGAAAAAACGCACTTTTTGAAAATATCTGCCTGTATGTAACACAAATAACTCAAAAATACTATAAGATGAGATTTGGTATATGGTCTTTATACCAAATTTTTAGATTTGTCTCGGAGAATTTTGTGCACAATTTATTCAGAAAAAATCTGTCTGTCCTGCTGTTCGAATAAAAGTTAACACGATAACGAAGAGAGCTAGATAGATAAAATTCGAAGCACAGATTTATCATCTGTACTGTCGACGCTATCAATTTTAAGCCAAATCCAACTAGGGGTTCGGTCACAGTTGTTCCAGCTAGTCGAACTCAACTTTTTGGCCTCTTTGGAAGTCTGTAAGATGCGAAATATAGGCTTTTGAAAAAAATTCAAGACGTATACAACTTTGTTAGAGTTACTTTATACTACCATGAAATATAATTGTATATTAATAATAATTTTATATTAAGATTTATATTAAGGATTAATTTTATATTCTAGTATTATCTTTTAATTCTTACAAACTGCATTCTTAAATTTCGCTTTTACTCACAGGACTTCCATTCATTTGATAACCACCTGTTTAATTACATAGATATTTAAGTAACATATTGTCGCTTTAAAACGGGACATTAATATAACCAAACAAAACAAATTAAGTAGCATATTAATCCAATTAATCCACATTTTTTTTCACATTTCCTTTTGCCATATTCGTGTCATCTAAAAAAACAGCATCCATTTTTCCAAATTTTCCCCGTTTTTAAATTATTAGGTTAAACTAAATGACATGCGATTTTGGTATGGCAAATGAAATGCAAGATTTAAATTTTTAAAAATCTGAACCGGAATGGGAATTTCTATTTCAGTTAGATAAGTGTTTTTCTTATTGTCGTCAGATCCTATTTACTGTTAGACATTATTTTCATCCAGTAGTCGTAAAAGGCTAACAGCGGTTTTGCAATAATAGTTTTCGTTGAAATATATTGTTTTCTGTAATTTTCAAAAACTAGCATATGATTTTTAAGAAAATATTTATTACAGATTACATTCAGGAAAAATACATCTAACATATTCTTTCTGTTGAATAAATTTAAATTAAGTGGATGATTTAGTTAAAAACAGGAATTAGGACAATTCACTAAAATTAAAGTTACCCCCCCCCCCACCGAAAAATAATCACAACAACAAAATATGGTTGACAGCAAAGATGATAACTGATATCTATGTAGATTATATCTGTTGAAGTTGTTATTAGTTGACCACATTATTCAATCATAGTAGATCCTTAGTATTATTAGTACATCATGTTTGTCATTCTGTGAATTCGGGCAAAGTTTTGACTTTTAAAGGTGCAAATCTTGATCTGAAAAAACTCTATTCTATTCTAGCTGATTCTGAGATTCAGAATTGCTTTTGGAGATAAGGTATTTCATGGAATTAGGATGTTGAACTAGTCACCTCGACCGACCAGATGTTTGTCAGTAATATTGCTTGTATTTATTTTGAAATAAATCAGTCAAATATAGATTCATGTCCATTTTCCCGCCAACCACGCTATTTTAATTGTTTTACTTAAAAAGTCTTACTTACTCTGTGCACTAATGGAGGTATTCCCCATAACGTTAAGTTTTGTTAAAAATGTAAACATTTGTCTTCTAAATTTCGCCTTTTTTTTTTTTTTTATCTTGCAAATTGAGTAGATATTAAACAGAAACTTTCTTACTTAGCTTTCAACAACGGTGGAAAATCACACAATTAAATCATGATAAGTAATATGAATGCTTAGAGTTTCAGGACTACATTATAATCTATTGTTGAAAATTTGGCAAAAAATATTGTTTCAAAAATTGCGAAAATTCCCACTACTATTAAATTGGCATCATTAAAAAGAATTTTTTTTTTTAAATTTTGATACAGTGTAAAATTTATTCTTATACTTTGATATTTTTGAAAGTAATTTTTCGAGTAAAATTCAGCGTAATATTTGCTTTATTAAAATTATAATTAATATTTCAAAAAAATCTCTCCGGTGGGCATAATCCTACCCTCTAAGACGTATATGTACCAAATTTGATAGTTGTAGGCCAAGCGATCTGACTTATGGAGCGCTAAAACAAATACTCACGTTCATATGGTTCATATAACTGAAGCACTTTTAAGAAAAGTTTTAGATAAGTTATTAGTGAGCTTTGAAGAATTACAAACTATGCTTACTAATATTGAATCTATAATTAATTCACTATCTCTTACTTATATACTTAATGATCCTGATTCACCATTTTCTCTGACTCCAAGTTATATGTTTGGAAGAAAGATTAACCTTTCTGTTTCTTCGCCAGGTCGGCGATAATGAGATAGATATGTCAAGTATTCAAAAGGTTTAGCTTTCAAAGTTTTTTTTTTTTTTTTTTTTTTTTTTTTAAATCTTGAAATCAGATTTGGAAAAGATGGAAGGGAGAATATCTCCTTCATCTTAAATGTTCTAATTGTGTGAAACCAGTGAATGAAACAAGTGGATTTAATATAAATGATGCAGTTTTGGTAAGTGATGACAATCGATGTAGGCAGATGTGGAGACTTAGAAGAGCAACTCAATCCCACGATGGATGCAATGGAAAGGTAAGAACTGTGGCATTAAAAACTGAATCAGGTAATATTAAATGTCCAGTTCAGCTGCTTGATAAATCCATGTAAAATAAAATGTAATTTTTAAAAAATATTGCTAAGTTTTTGTAATGGAATATAGAATTGTTTTCATTTATAATTTATGTATTTTTTATTTTATTTTAAATGTCATTTTATATTTCTAAACTGAATTGTATGAAGAATGAAATATTCCTTAATTGAATTGATTGTATATGTATTTAAAAAAGTATAAATATTTTATAAGTGTGTAAGTATTTAATAAGTATTGTAATAATTAGTAAGTAAAATAAATTCCATTTGCATGCCTTTTTTATTTTTTGTATTTCTAATATGGTTTTTGTACATATCTGATTTGGATCAATGTCTCCGTCGGGGTAAGGTATCAATGGGTGTCTTAAAGGAAAGAATTAATAGAAAAAAATTATTTCCCCCATCCCGGAAGATTGGGAGGGGGGTAGGTTTTGACCCAACACTCAGAATTATGTGCAGCTACCGATTTTTAGTTTCAATTCTTATGTATTATGTGTCTCAGTTTTATATGTAATGGTAATATGCAAGGGAAAGGCAGATCTTGGATCATTCATTGAAAATAATTCGGCAAGTTATTTTCATTGTTGATAATAAAAACTAAATCGTTTAATTGTTGCTATTAAGATTTCATCGTGCTTCTTCTTAGTAACGATTTAGTTATGAAGATTCGGGTTATTATTCAGCATTCAATAGGATTTTGGTTAAGCATGCTTTTAAAGAAATTTTGGAATGCGGTCGCAATGATAGCTAACGTTTAATTTCAGAAGTAAGTAATGATGCATTTAAAAAAATTGTCATATTTTAAAAAAAAACATTTATATTATTTGACCTTTTGCTTTTTTTATAGAAGTACGCTGATTTTTTCGATTTCGGAAAATTTTATATTGAATTATCCTCTGATATGTTATGCAAATTATAAAAAAATATTTTATAGTACATACAAAACTTCAATGCTGAAGGCTTTTTACTTTCTCATATGCAAAGTGCTAAGAAATTATTGTAATCAACAAACAAACAAACAAAAAAAATACACTTGAGAATTTGATGTATCTCCACGTTTTAGATCACCTGAGTTCGAAAAACTCATTCTTGGAGAACGTCAGTCTGTCCTTTTATCGATCCGACTATCTGTGACAAAGATAACATAAAAAGGGAACATGATGAAATTCGGTATATCCTCATTTCATTAAATTTGTAGATTTCTATCAAATTTTAAGTAAACTCTGCTCAGAGGAAGTCTATCTTCCTGACTGTTCGAATATAAGTTAACACGATAAATACAAAACGAAGAGAGTTAGATGGATAAAATTCGGTATATAAATTTAAAATTTCATTGCATAAGCTTGAAAATTTTTGATCCAAATAACAAGGGGTTGATCATTTATTTGTCTGTATTTTCCGAAACATAAAAGCGGTAAAACTATATAAAAAAAAATGCAATGGCTTAAATGTATCAATTTTGATATGTGATTTTGTTGTTTTCTTCGAATTTTGGTTTCAATCGGTTGAGAAGAAAACAACTCTAAAAACACAAAATTCAACTATATTAAACTATGCGAGAAAGTTTGAGGAGACCATTTCCATGGTTTTTTATGTCCCCATATTTTCGACGAAGGTGCTTCGATTCCGTACTCATACTATTAGATTAGTTTAGATTTAATCACTTCCTTTTCATATTTAAACTGCATATTTTCGAAAAAATAGTAAAAAATAGAGATGTTGTATAATATAATGAATATAAATTTATAAGGGGCCGTGGTGGCCTGGTGGTAAGGTCTCGGCTTGTGAGCCGTAGCGTTTCAGGTTCGAGACCCGATTCCACCGAAGAACCGTCTTGTAAGCTGGTGTGATGCATGTTATATCCGTCTGGTCCAAACGTCCTTAATCTGGTGTGGTGCAGAAGTATGGAGAGGGCGGTGCCAGCTCAGGTGTCGTCCTCGCCATCTGACCGCGGTTCAAAATTACGAGGTCCGCCCCAAAATGGCCCTAGTGTTGCTTTACAACGGGACGTTAATATAACTAAGCTAAGCTAAGCATAAATTTATGAAACGGCGTCCTGGTTCGAGCATGGTTGTTCTCTAACCTGTGTTTTATCTGTGAGGTGTGTGAATGAGCCCTCCTGTAAAAAGCGAGTGTGTGAGTGCCATCTTCACATGAGCTAAAATCAGACTTCTGCCCTTGGGTGCTCAGGGGTCCTTACCCTCAGAAGCTACTGCACCCCTCTCTCCTCTATCTTTTGGACTTGGTTTGAATTGGAGTTCAATCCAAGGAGGATAAACAACAACATATAAATGTATAAAGCTTCTAAAATATTAGAAAATTTCTAATTTTTAAGCATTAAAAATATTTTACTGAGAAAAAATATTTACTGAGTTTAATCTTTTTTCACAAAAGATTCAACTGAAATTTTGTTTAACAAATAATTCCGGCTATCTGGCTGGTTGTCAAAGGCAGATAATATTTCAATAAAAGAAAAACTTTTATTTTACAAGAATCTCGTAAATCTTAAGACCAACCGATAATCATAGCAGCCAATAGTAATGATTAATTCTAACAAAGCTGCATATCTAATTCCGGATATAAAAACTTATATTTGAACGGAAGAGACACCATTAAATTCCTCCATTGTGGTGTCATATCCGAATATTGAAGACCTGAGCAAGCATGCACTCAGTGAGTAATTCCCACAAAGAATAAAGTTTAACGGAAGAACTCTCGAAACAAGTGTTTTTACCTTATTCGCTTATCATCAGCTCTGATAAGACGGCTAAAAAATGTATTTTCCACCTCTACCTGGCATCGACAGAGAGAGGAGGGCGACGCCTTACACCGTATCTGCAGATGAACTCTGAGCCTTTTCCTTTCTAGCGGCAGCAGAACCAACATCAAACGTTTACCGGCTCTTTAACGGAAGTCAACGGATATTAAGATTGGGCAGAGCGTGGACATTGTAAATTTTTTTCTAAAGTAAAGAAATTAAACTGTTTGGATATGGGTTACGGATCCAAGGACGACCCAGAAAACCCAGCCTCTGAGGATGAGACTGAAGCCGAGGCTGAGAAGAAGAGGTTGAAGACCCCCGAAGGTGAGGAGATGGAGTTGCAGAAGATCCCCGTAAAGACCAAGGATGCCTCTTACCCGGAAATGATCGCGGGACAAAGCGATCCCCTCATTAAATCCCATCACCTGAAGTATTTGCTTCTAGGGTTTAACCTGTTTTTGGCGGTAAGAAAAGCTTCTTTATCTTGTTCAGTGTTTGGTATAGTCTGTTTGCATTTTCTTCTTGTATGTGATTGATACACAGAGTCATTAAAGAGCTAAATTTATCTGTGCACTGAAAGAAAACGCTGATATTTAGTTTACCATAATTTTTTTATAGGGCAATGGAATAAAACGTGAAGAAAATAGCAGCTATTTAGCTCTTAGTTCGCATTTATTGTATAACAGTTCAATGAATGAATGAATGAAAATGAAGAAAACATATACATATCAACTCCGATGTTTACTCTATTATACACTAGCCGCCTTGGCGACTAATTGATTCGCTGGGATATATATATATATATAATTTTAAAAACACTTATATTCGTAATCTCATATCTACTTAATTGCTGTCTACATCTTTATGCATTCAATTATATCACAGAAAAAAAAAGCAATATTTAAAAAAATTATAAAAATTTTTAACTAAAAAATTAAAAATTTAAAACTTTAAAAAATGTCTCACCATTTTGAAATTAAACTTTATTTGTTAAAAAAAAAACATGGCTTATTAGCTTAACATGGAAAAAAATCCAATAGGAAATATTTGTAAAAAATCTGCAAACGGTTTGAATTTCACTTCAACAATGAAATATACGGCTACAAAACCCATTTAAAATATTTAAAAAAATTAATTATGAATAGAAAGAAAAATTATGTAGTAAAACCTGGTATAATTGAAAATATAATTTTTTGAATCTTAAGATACGTATGATTGTATTATTTTCGGAAGTTATTGCAGGAAAAATCCAAAATGTAGCTTAATTTTTTATTAAAAATTTAAAAAAAACAACGCTTCGAGGAACACATTTCCGCCCTTTAAAGTTCATATATGTGCCAAATATGGTAGCTACAGGACAGACAGTCTGGTTTGTACAGTGCCACACACACACACACACACACACATTCATCTTCAGTGTTAGTAAATATAGATTATTTTAATCAATTGACTCTTTCATATACACACTGATTCACACATTCATCATTATTATTAATAGTTTAGATATAGATTATTGTAATGAATTGACCATAATATTACGAGATCAATTAATTGCAACAAAATAGGATAAACGCTCATTCATCGAAACTTCGTTTTCTGATAAATTAATTAAAACAGGTAATTAATAATTAAAACAGGTTTTTATTATAATCTAGGCCTTTCATCTTTAAATCTTTTACAGGTTATTTAACGTGCATTTCTAACAGTTTGGTGTCCTAATATACCGCCAATCTAAGAGACAATCTAAACGATTGGAAAAAATATTGAAAAGATATTTCCTCAAATAGTATTTTATAATAAATAATTTTATACAAATAATTTTATTTATAACGGTTGAAAGATAAGAAATAAATAATTATGTATTAATGCGTACATCTGATTAATTTTAAAGTATTGAAAAAATATTTATGAAGTAATAGACACTTTCTCTGGAAGTATGAGACATTTCAACTAACAGGTTGACAACTTAAAGCATTATAACACTTATTTTTGAAATAAATTTCCAATAATAAACATGGAAATGCGGGCCGAGTACGAAAGGAAAGGTATTTTTATGCCATTATAATTTTAAATACGTTTTTTGACGTAATAATTTTAGATGTAACAATATAAATTTACACTTTGATTCTGCTTTTTTTAATTTAAATTTAATTTCTAATAAGCAAAATGAATGAAGTATTTAAATCATTGATCTCTAGGAAAAACTTGAAATCAGTGACAGCTCATTCGTAATTACTGCAGAACAAAAGTCTGTTTCTCAGATCCTTCCCCCTTTCTCCACTTTTACATATTAATAAAAATTCACTTTAATATTATAACAACTCATTTATGAGACTGAAAAATTATTAGATAAAATTGAATGCTGAGGTTGTTAAAAAAATAACTAAATCAAAAAAGAAAAAGCTCACCTCTATCCATTTTAAAAAGGAGCTTTACTGAAAACAATCGAACCATTATGAAACCTTTCAAAGAATAGTTTATTCTCTTTTTCTATTATAACATTTTACAAATAAAAATAATTTTGATAAAGGAACACTGTTTCCAAGGAAAGGGTTTCTTCTTACCAACTTAGTGGCGGTTTTTAAATTTCCCGAAAAATATATGAATATACCTTTGCTAAGATTAGAAAGAACTGCACTACTTACACTGCTTATATAATCAACCTCCAAAAAATAATGTTATCTAGATTTTTTTTTCACTTAATGAGAATTTCTTTCTTAAGAAATTGAAAGCGTATTTTCTAACAAAAAATAAATAAATTCTATAGTTATATATGAATTAAATACTGTCTCCTTATTTACAAGGAATTCCACACCTAAAACGATTTAACATTCATCGCAATTTTAAGGGGATTTTATTAAAATTGTAATTACACTTACTTACTTTTAAAAATTCAAAACTGTGCTAAAACTATTAGAAATGGTGGATTATACCGTCTAAATTAACAATTTTTAACTTAAAAACCTAGAGATAAATCATCTAATTAAAAATATCATGCGCACTTATGAGAAAATTTAATCTTGAATTTCAGATAGTCAAATTTTATTATGAAAAACGATTGCATCACTAAATATATATATATATATATATATATATATATATATATATATATATATATATATATATATATATATATATATATATATATATATATATATATATATATATATATATAAATAAAAAAGCACAGTTTAAATATAAATGAAAATAAAATCATAAATATGAATAATATATAATATAATATAATAATATATAATATACTATAATAATATATAATAACATATAATAAATATAATAATAAATACAAATATTAATAAATAAAGTTAGTTGAAACCTTTTCAATGATGATGGCTATTATAAAATTTTGTTCTCAAATATCGCTTGAATAAAATTTATATAAATTATTACCAAGAATAGAGAAAGATAGAATTTCAATACAGTAATTCTTTTACTTTTAAAATTAAATAAAAAGAATCAAATAAACGAATGCCTCTCTTACTATAAACGAGTCACTCTTTCAAAGCATAAAGTAACGTTGCAGCAAATAAAATATAAAAATTAAAGTTTTCTCAATGATCCTTGAAGGCTAATTAAACTCTTCAGAGAAAAGAGGCTTTCATTCTTCTTGAAATTTTGATGGCTTTTTTTCACTGGAGAAACGGCTTTGAAGGGGGATTCATTTGGTGCGGTAGAAAAGTATGTTTAAAGAATATAGGGTGTGGCTGTAAAATACGTATAGTTTATTTGCAAGTTTATAATGCTTCATTTTATCATTTTCTCTCAATTCAATTTATTAGATCAAGAATCAAAAAACATAAATTGAATTTGTTTTTCAGTGATATCAGCTCTTGAAATTTAGTTGTTTTTCAAAATATATTTTGCCATTAAATAAAATATATAATAAAGTAAATAAAATAAACAGATTGGTAAGAATAAAAGTCTGAAATCTTTCCAAATGATTTTTAAAGACTTTTCCTGCCGATATCCATTTTAGCTACAAAAATATTCCGCTGTAAGGGAAAAATGATCAACAATTGAAAAATAATAATAATGGTCAAAGATGAACAAAGAGAATTTTGTTTATCATTTTGTTTAAAAATATTTAATGCAATGCGTTTTATTAAGAAGATTATTTAAATTATGTTTGTTTATCTATGTAAAGAAATATTTAAGAACTATGTATGCAAAAAAAAAATCCTTCTTTATGATCGAAAAATATCATTAATAAAAAGAATGCAAGTAATAAAAAATAATTAATAAATACTGCTAATGATAAAGAAAAAGAGATTTTTACTATCACATTTATTTTTTTAAATTCTAATAAAATGTTATTTATTACGATGATCCTTTAAATTGTTTCTTTTCATTTATTTAATAAAGAAAATAATCAGATGACATTTGAGTCGAGAGAAGAGTACTTCGGTGGCTTAAAATATCTATAGACAAGTTTCGAATTGAGAGAAAAATAATATCCTTGGTTAAAATTTCTATATATAAGTTTGAACACAGAGTTTTAACTACTTGAAATTTCTATAGAGAAATTTCAATTGAGAGAAGTGTAGTTCTGCTGGTTAAAATTTCATTAGATAAGTTTGAATCGAGAGAAAGATATTTCCATTTGATATTCAGAGTAGGATATAACTTATAACGGAACTGTCATAAATCATAGCCCAATTTTCCAAAATGAAATCGACAAATATTTCCTCAAAGTATCCAAAATTTTCTTTTCCAATGAAGACGACCTTTCTTACTTTTTATTTTACTACTGCTTTTAAATTTTGAACTATCATTAAAAAAAATGTTATGAGATGCCAGTTTGAATGCCATTTTGACCTTTCCACTTTACCATCTTTTAATTTCATTCACAATAATTTACATTATAAATTTAACGTTTTCAAACATATTTAATGTTTTCCATAGATGAAATGAAAACTCACAGATAAATAAATACAATAAATAAATATGCGTATAATATAAGGCCAAAATCCAGTGGATACATTCTAAAAATATTTTCTTCGTGTCCTATGAGGCCTTAAAATCTTGATTTCTTTAGAATCTCAAAACGGAATTTTTTGGAATTCACACTATTTTAAATATGTGCGGAATATGGAAAAGTCATATTATTGTATAAAGATTTATGTTTACTGTTTTATTTAATTTTGTTTCTTTTATTCTTTTAAAGATGATATTCTGTATTCTATTGTTTGGTCAACTTCACTTTCTTATGTACTTAAATTCTGAAACTTCGCACGTGCGTATTCTCTGTGACAATGCAATATTTTGGTGTTTTTGTGACTTAATTATCAACTGATCATTTAGTTTAATCATATTTTTTTGATTCCATACACGTGGTTTTATCAAAGCGGAAAATTTTTTTTTTATAATTCATATTTTATATAATAATGAATAATAAATTGAACGGTTAAAATGTAGAAAATAATTAAAATAAAGTAAATTCCACTTTTTAGTCCACAGATAAAAGCATGACTTTAAAACTATTTCTTTTAAGTAATAATTTATTATAAATATACTAAAAATTTGTTACTATAATATCAAATATTCCTCAATAATTCTGTATTTTTTAAAAATCCAGACAGTAGTATGGACATTATAATGAAAGGCATAAAGGAAGTTGCCATTTTCGAAAAAGAAACAGATAAGATATGTTTCACATTTGGAACCAATACTTCTGAAACCTAACGAAACCATCGAATCAGAAACAGATGAGGACGCTGTAATCTTTTGCACCTCATTTTGCCTGCGATAAGCACGCGTTTCAAGTTCTCTTTATCAGGAATAGACAAACACGAATATTTCCAGATATGATTCATTTCCAAGAAAGACACTTGGTGATAGGCACGTAAAAATGAGGAAGAAAGTACAAAGGACTAAAATAGTTTGAGTGCAGTTTTTTTAAATCAGGCCTCTTAAAATCCTTCTCATTTTTAACGCTGTTTTGAATGGGGGGGGGGAATGCTTTAATATATACATTTCTTTCTTTTAGTAAAATTATACAAAATAAAAAAAAGGCATTAAGTAATGACAGTTAAAAAGGAATTCAATTCATATTATTTAGAAAATATAAATAAAACCTTCAAGTCAAGAAACTTTTAAAAATTATTTTTGATTACAAACGTTAAAAAGTGAAAGAAAATCAATTTTAACAACATTTCAATGCCCTATTTGTCCTAATTCATGGTTTCACACAGTTTTTATTCTAAATCAGGAATTTCCGTCCTCCAGCGGGTGTGGAGCGGAAGTTTTGAGAAGGGGGTGCCAGCTCAGGTGTCGAACTCATCATTTAATCGTGGTTCAAGATGACGAAGTCCGTCTCAAAATAGCCTTGGCATTGCTTTAAAATGGAACGTTCATATAACTAAACTAAACTAACTAAACTAAAACCCGGATTTTTAACCTAATCTAAGGCTATTCGTTTCAGCATTTGCGCATTGAATTTCTGTTGAGATGAACACCATATTTTCTCCTGAAACATGTTTCATGAGCCAATAAAATTGAAAAGAAAAAAAAATATGTATTATTAAATATAAAAAATGTTTACACAAATGACAACGAAGATTGAAATTGTTTCATTTTACGACTCAAAGTGATCCGAAACTTGGAGATTAAAGCTTTCTCGAAATTTAATTTTTTACTTTTGCCATATGTTTCATTTTTATTCCATATGTTTCATTTCACCCGCGGGTGTGGTCCTCCACAAATTTCTCGTACAAGAAGGGAGAGAGCGCATTGTATGGCATTGGTCTACCATAATTAGGAAATAGTAATCTTTGGCGAGGATTTAGCATTTTTGGTGATCCTATCGCGTGATTTTTGGCGACTAATCCCTGACATCGGTGCCCCAACAGATTGAAACAAAAATCTGACACAGAGCTACAATTTTAGTCTCAGAATCACATACCATATTTGATATATCCAAGTCTTTGCATTTATGAGTTATTGCTTTTGCATGCTTCTGAATATACAGGCAGATAGATGGTCAACCCCGTATTGGATTTGACTCAAACTTGTATAGTTTCTACACTATAAATGTTAAATTTGTGTACCGAATTTTATCCATATAGTTCTCCTCATTGATTAGTTCTCGCGTTAACTTATATTCTAACAGCCGGATAGACAGACTTCCTCTGAATGGATTTTGCTTAAAATTTAATAGAAATCTACACATTTAATGTAAAAAGCGTTTTCCAGATTACACCCAGCAATCCGAAATCGTTTATGAGTTATAGACAGACAAGTAGACATTTTCTAAAAATGTGTTTTTCAATCTCAGGGAAATTCAGTAAAATTTGGATTATTATACGAAATATCTGAAAAAGTAGAAATGAGTTGAAAATATTACATTTCTTTTGTGAAATTTTTCACTCGTTTATTTCTGAAGACCTAAAACTTTAAAATCATAAAAATTTAGAAACATCGAACACATCGCGCATCACTTTTTGCTGCATTTTAGTAAACTGAAAAAAAAAGAAGAAAAAAAAAAAGAATCTGGAAATTTTTTTACTCAAATCAATGCCACAAACATGTTAATTGTAGTTTAAAAGATAAGAATATGATTTTATAATATAATTAGTTTCTCCTACTTTGAAGGATAAGCTAACGTTTACATCAAGGACTAATATTCATAACTCTAACCAATCTAAAATTTCATACATTTGAAAACAATGTTAGATTTTTCCTATCTCCTTCCAACGGCCATATCATTGAGGTACACCTATCCTAATTTTAATTTAAGCAAATATTTCTAAAGAACAATTTCGAAAAAAAAAAATGAATATTGACTTTTCATACTATGAGATTCGAAATTCTGAATCTATTTTCATTAATCCTATTTTAATATTTGGGATTTTTTTTTCCTTAAAAAAAATTGTGAATATTGATGCTTTAGTTACACATTACGGTTATCAAATCAGATATCTCAAGTTCTTTTTTTATCAGAATGTCCTGTACATATATAAAGAAGACTAAATTCTTCAACGAAAAATTATGTAGAAATATTTTGCTTTCGATTTGCTGTTTGTAATTCCAAACACTTTTATTCTGAAAACAAAACAAAACTATTTATAATTATTGGAAGTTACTAAACTCATGCATAAAAAGTTTTCAAGAAATTAAACCATGTCTTGAGAAAACCTAACGTTCTTATTTTTTTATTTTGCTGAAATTATATTAATGTGAATAATATTAGTTTGGAAATGTTACATTTAAAAAATAAAATAGTAAATATATATAGATATATAATATGAAATAATAAATTCTTTACTATGAAGCATATTTTTTTTTCTTACATCATAATTTTCAGATGTAATAAATGCTTTATTTATTTGTGCCGGCGTCCTGGCATAGGGGTAGCGCGTCTTCCCCGTGATCTGGGCGTCCCGGGTTCGAGTCCCGGTTTGGGCATGGTTGTTCTTCTGTTGTTCTATCTGTGAGATGTGTGAATGTGCCCTCCTGTAAAAAGGGGTTGTGCAAGCGAATGAATGATGCGTGAGTGGCAAAGTCGTACTCTTGGCCCTAGTTGGCGCTGCTATAAAAAATAAGAGACGTTCCCCCTCAGGTTTAAATCGCTGTCTTCGTAACAGCGGGCTTGTCAGTGGCAAGTGCCATAAGAAACAAACGAACAATTTATTTGTAATTCAACACATTAAAATGCAATACAAGCGTTCAGAAAACGACATGCAACAAAGGCGCCACCTATACTTTATGGCCTTTTTATTGCATTAAAATTTCGAGCCGAGTTTTACAGATGCATCCAGTGCATAATTTTAATCTACCGTGACTTTGCAAGACTATATAGTTATTCTTTGGAAAGAAAAATAATTTATTGACGCATTCAATACTTTTAAGAAATGCATTGATTTTTTTTGTGATGTATTTGCAATCGAATTATTATCTTATTTAAAATTAACTATATTTCGTAAAGAAATTATTTAATTAACAACTGAAAAAAAAAACTTACGCAGTGTATCTCTGAACTGATACAGGAAGCAATATAAAAAAAGAATAACATTTTTTTTAATGCCGAGATAATAGTGGTTTTGCAAATGAACTGTGGCATGAACATTATTGATCAAAACTGAACGATGAATCTTTTCTAATGTGAATTGAATTATGTATCAGTTTTGTATTTTGAAATATTTTCTTCAGCTAAGACAGCTGTTTGCAAAATTTACAAATAGCAAGTGCTTCAAACAATAAGAGAACAAAGCAGTGCAAAATTATCGTCGTATTCATCGTCGCCCCGAAAAAGTGGCACTTTTTGCTCTCTTCGCGCTTAGTTTCATGGTTCCTGTAATCAATAATTGCCGAAATTATTTAATTTTTTTAATTCATTTCCGTAAAAGAAATTTAAAATGCGACAAGTTATTGATTTTTTAAAAAAAAATTCTATTCGCAGCTGCTGGGCCTCGTCCTGCTGTCCATCTCCATCTGGATCCGAGCGGACCCGGAGTTCTGGCAGTACGAGAACACCCTGAGAGTAGACAACTTCGAAGCTGTGTGTGTCATGTTCATCATCGCCTCCTTCATCGTGTTCGTCGTCGGCTTTCTGGGGTGCTTCGGTGCAGCCACTGAGAGACGATGGCTGCTCATCACTGTAAGTACTTCCTTAACACGTTGCCACGTGAATTGCTTGTGATTCACGCCTACTTCTTAATTAGTTGATCCTTTTTTCTACTGTAATTGATAACAAAAAAGGCACATGAAATTAGAAAGTTGGTACGAATTCTAGGCTTGAGTCGTGATCGTGAAAGTGTTGATTTTCCTTTATATATTAATTATATTTTATATATTAATTATATTTTATATATAATTAATTAAAATTATTTAATTTTTTTATTTAATTTAAATAATTTTGGGGGAAATTAAAAGGAAATAAAGAAAAACTGCGTGCTGAGGATCGAACGCTGGTCTTCCAGCCAACAGTCATGACAGCCATACCTGTGGGCTGCTGAGCGCGGAGACACGTTACTAGTATATCAGCTATGCAAAAAGTTTTAAGACTCTTTTTCTCGGAACTTATTGGTTATTGCTCTTTGATATTTTAATAAAGAAATATCCTAAGAGTATACAGTTATACTAAATTTCCTTCCGAATTCAGTTTTTAAACCCATGCCCTCCCCTTGTCAAATGAACCATAAAAAATGACCAGGGAAGAGAATAAGAATTTATTACTAAACGTCATGTACGGTTATGGTTATTTTTCAACATTACCGCTGTGAAGATTCAGGCATTTGTCATATCGGTGCACCAAGTTTCATATATCCTCTTCAAAGTACCGCCAGTGGTGTGAGGTGGGCCTTAATGCTCCTTCGAAATTCTTCAATAGTCTGGAAGTTCTTAGAATTTCCTTTTAAGGAAAGAATATGAAACAGAAATGCTCAAGTATTCACTTTCCTTCGCAATTTTGATATATTGGTCGGATAACTTTCGATACGTTGCCTATTATTCCAGCAACTTCTATTTCTTTCGAACAACCAGATTTTCTGTTGTCTTGCGCGCTTATCCTCCTTCAAAGAGAAAGTAACTTAAAGCCGAGTTATTTTCATTTCTTCCCAAAGAACTAGCTGTAATGTAAAAGTAATGATTCCAAATTAATAAGGAGTCCCACCAATGGCAGTAGCATTTTTCGAAAATGGTATGAAAAATGGTCCATTGAGGTGACAAATTCCTGATTGTTCATGACGATTATGCTATAAAGTAAGCATGGATTTACATGACATTTGACAATGAATTCATTTAATTCTTTTCTCTTGTCTTTATAGACCGTCGGAACGTTAAAAACACTGCATGGAGTTTTTACTGTGGTTGTCGCTGGTTATAAATGTTGCGTTAAAATCTCTCTTTTTTTGTGCTGTTGAAGTCAATAGTGTGTCAATAACCTTTCAGTTTCACTTAGACAGATTCAACACTCTACTTTTGACAAATTTTAATTTTTTCAGTGATGTTTGATATCTGCATATTTAAAATAATAAGACGAATTAAAGACCCAGCTTTCATGCATCAACTATTGGTTTGATTTCACCACTAATGCAGATGAAGTCAGAATTCTTGCAATTTTCAAAACTTCCATTTTTGTTACTAAATTCATTTCACTCATCATCAAGTTGCTAATTATCGCTAGGATCACTGGTTCATTGATATGGCATCCATGCAGCGTCCATTAACATGTTGAATGCTGCGCGGCTCATCTGTGACCCACATCTATTATCTAATAGTATGGAAACTTTTATCTAATTGGATGACGGCTTCTCTTCTATATTTAGGAGATAGAACGGGTCATTAAATAGATGGTTCGATTATCAAGCAAGAGTCGTGGCAATACACGCTTTGAGAATTCATGTAAATTTCTCTTCCTAGCGATGATACTAACGTAGTAGGAAAACGGTAATACATATATATGAAGTTATAAGTTTAAATCAACTTAAACTAAACAATATGTTTTAAGAAATGAGAATCAAATAATTCCATCTGAAATCATTCCGCAATTAGAGTATGTATATACAATGTATTTTTTTTACAGAAAATTTCTTTCACTGCTTCTCTGCTACAGTAGAAAAAAAGTTTTTCTATTAAATGATTATTTGAAGTAATCTGAAGTATATTTTTCTGCAATCCAACAATGGATAAATTCCATTATCTGTTTTGTACTATCTTTACATAAAAAGAGAAATCAAGATGGATCATTAATTAAAAGAAATTAGGTTAGAAATTGAATAGATTGTACAGCCAGTAATTCTTGGTATGTTCCACAGTAAATATCAAATAATTACCAAATGAATCAATATCAATAACACGAAAGGCAAATAATAAGCTACATTTCAATGTTTTCATATCATTTATTTGTTGCACAATTTCTTTTTTCAGTACATGGCTGTGTTTGCCATTGTTTTCCTTGTTCAACTGGCAGCTTTAGTCATCATGTGGAGTGCTCCTTACAGTAAAACGGTAAATATGCATCATTCATAAATGTGTAAATTCCTGTAAATCTTTTAAAAAAATATAAGCAATCAAAGTATGTACCACCATAATGTGCAGAAACTATGAATACATTGTTCATACAAATTATAGAATATTTCAAAACAAACAAGAAGCGAAACAAAAGTTTTTTTCGAGTCTTTGACTGAAAAAAAAAATCATTAGAAAAATAATCGACAAATCAAAAATTGGATTTTTCTTCCCGAAACTTACTCCCATATTCTCTAATAATATTATTATACCTTTCCCTTCACAGCTTAAAATTATGAGCCTTGGCCCAGGCTTTGAGTGCCAAGAGTGCTCAGAGTTTTATTTTCACCCACATACGAGATTTGTGCTTCATGGTATGAAGAGGAAAACCGAGGATGCATTTAAGACGTCTTTTTTTCAGTCAGTTAAAACCAAAGTTTGACAAAGAGCTACAACTGCAATTTTAATTTATCTCTCTTACTGTTTATATTTCGTATTAATCATATCAATAATTATAATTTCGTATTAATCCTAATTTTTTTTTATTATTTTCGAATTCCAATTACAACAATCATTTCTGTGGGTAGTTCCTTGAAACTTGTTAGGAACTTTTCATCAACCCAATACAAAAACAAACAAAAAAAAAAACTTTTTACTCGCCACATCTTTTTGCTTTAAATATTTTGGCAATGGAGTTGGAGGACCTGCTGACGAATGGATGGATCAAAGTAGATTTCCTTGAGGAGATTACGCTATTATGTGATGATCCAGAATGTTTAAAAGCAAAGAAGTCAATCGACTGTTTGGTTGGTTGATTTGAAGTACAATTACACTGAGGTATCAGGTGGAGATGCTTTGTGATTACCTGGTTTGATGTCCGTTTGGATTTGATTAAGACTGAATAAGGTTCTATTTATATCCCATCACTTTAAGTATATATTTGGCCTCGGAGGACTGGCAGTAAGGTCATTGCTTGGGAATTGGAGAGTTTCAGGTTCGAGCCCAGATTCCACTGTCGTCTAAGCGGGTCTGGTGCGCTTTAAATCCGTCAGACTCAAACGTCCTCCCCCTGGTATGGTATGGATGTTTGGAGAGGGGGCGCCAGCGCAGGTGTCGTTTTTGTCGGTAACGGTTCAGAATTACGAGGTCCGTCCCAAAATAGCCCCAGTGTTGCTTTAAAACAGGAGGTTAATGTAACTAAATTAAATTAAATTAACTATATGTTTAATAGTATTCTAATCGTCATTTCAAAATAACTATCACTAATAATTTGATCTTGCTGGAAAAAAAAAAAACTGCTCTTTTTCTCAAAGATACAGCTCTTGAAATCATTTTAGATAAACGTCACCAATTACGATACTTTCGAAGGTAAAAAATGTAGCCAACCTAAATACCACACTGCGCAAATAATGTCTGATATACTTGCTTACATGCAATACCAGCTCGGCCTGATATGATTTTTGCGTGATCCTTTTCTTATTTTATGTTACTCGCATATTGATTTTTTATGATTCTTTTTGCTGAATTTTTTTCACACATTTTTCTTCTTGATGTTTTGTGTATTTTTTCTGTTGTTGTTTGCCACAAAGATATTATCGTATGTTTTTATCTTATTAGATCACGAAGGAATTGGAAAAACAAATCCAGGAGCAAATAGATGCAAGATACGCCGATGATTCTTCCAGAAAATTCGTGGATTTCGTTCAGAGTCATGTATGTATAGCAATCCCAGGACGGAAGATTTCTTAATTTGTTAATTTATTTATAAATTACTTAGGAAATAACTAGTACCTGAAATTGTGTAATCATGAGTTTAATTTATATAGATGGTGCTTGCTTATTCTTTATTTCTTTGCTTTTATACACTTTCATCTAGACATTTCATTTTTGCAAGATATTTTCTAGGGAATTCTGAATCCATTTCCGAGTATATTAGAATTGTAAAATTTTGCTTATTGTATATTCTCGAGGACAATATTCCATCTAAATATTGCAATTCAAACAGAAAAGTAAAAAATAGTGTAAAGAGGCCGTAAAAAAGCAGTAAAAAATTGTATACCTTTTGCAAGGAATTTAATGAGATAGCATTCATAAATTTTACATGCACTAAATAGGGCTAACGATATTTTAAAGAGATTCTAAACAGTCTGTTTATTTGGGTTTTTTTTTTTAAAATACAAAATGACATTTTCTTGCTTCATTTAGCTGGAATGCTGCGGCTCTACAAGCCAGTTGGACTACAAAGGAGATTATCTCCCCAATTCGTGTAAAGACGAAAATACTGGAAATGTTTTCCCTGCAGTAAGTATTATTAAATATTTCCCATTCTTAAAATTAGTCGTCTTTGACGACCACCTGGGAATATTGGTTCTATGTAATTTCATTTAAATCTTTTAAATATAACCATGTTTGCCCATGATTCCGTAAAATTAGCAGACATTAAAGCCATGTTATTTTAATTGCCTTACATATGTTCTGTTCATTGTGTACATGGACCTTTCTAATGGAAACCAGTCCCATGATGTCATAGCTCTACTTAAAACGTAAATATCTTCTAATTTTCGCGATATTATAGCCTTACTTTTTTATCCGTTCTGCAAATGACACAGATGTTAGATAAATCCTTCTTCTTTAGCAATCACCATTGGAGAAAATAACGCGATTAAGTATTTGATAAAATAATGAAATCGGTTTGAATTTCATAGTGATAATTTAATCAATTGTGAAAATTAGAAAAAGAAATATTTTAAGAAAATCGCCAAAATATTCCAAAGACAATTTTTTACATTGTGAAATAATGTAAAATTCACTTTTCTGCCATAATATTGCTGAAGGTATGATGGAAATTTCACTTAATTTTTAATTAATTAAAAAAATTTAATCACTCAAAATTGCATATTACCACATTTATGTCGTATTTGGAAATGCAGATAAAATATCTAGCACCAAAACACGAATTCACAAACATGCGCATTCATCTATATTATTAGTAGAAGCAGATGCACCATTATTTGCAACTTCTACAAATACTCTATGAGGAAAGACAGCACTGAGATAGATTCTGCGCATCATGACTGCGAAACTGTTCAATCTTCCATATTATTCACACCAATGTCATTGTCACAATCAGGAAAACGGCAATAATCTGAAGAAACAATGTGGATATTTTAAGATATGTTACCTAGCTAATTAAAAATAAAGAATAGATATTTTATTTTATTATGTTGTTATGAAAATTATCTAGTGTTTTGAGAAAAAAGAAATCTATGACACTGAACAATGAAAAGTGTATGGATTACATTTTTCAGAAATACACCTGAAGCTTTTACGAAAGAAAAGCACTCATAGAAACTCAAAAAGCAAGCACACACACACACACAAAAAAAACAATCGCTGATTCGAATGCAGCAATAAGGCTCAAAGCAGAAAGATAGAGATCTCAAACCACAATCAACATTCCAAACAAATAATTGGCGCCTCCTATTATATAGTTTGAGTGGCAACGTATATAATTTTTAGAAGGATCTTAATATTTCGACGTCTAATGTAAATATCGCTATAATTCTTGTATTTTCGGGAATTTTCATTTTTGTCGCCAACGTTGCCAAATAGTTGCTAAGTTTGAGGCTAAGATGGTGGTATTTGGCATTCATTAAAATATCTGTAAATCTCTTGCTTCAGCGATGATATCAATGTTTCAAGAAAGCACTATTACCGATTCCAAACAGTATTTCATTCCTGATTCTTTTAATGGAAATAGTTTGTGAAATGAACGTGCAAAGCTTTTGTCATTGAGAGATAATTATTACTCTATATTTTTGTTATGAAATTTTGCTATAGCAAAGGCCAACAAAATTTTCTTAGAATAACACATTTTGAATCGAAATAATTGGAGATGAGAATGGAAGATTAGAGCATTAGATGGCAAATTATATGGAACAAAACATAACAATTTGTGGATTCGTAAAAAAAAATAGTAGTGAATACTGTCCGCATTAACAAATCTATCTTTTGTCGATCAATGGAATTAAAATATATAAGTGCATCTAGCGCCATCTTTCCTTATTTTTTGTTTTTTAATATATTTAAATATTTTGTACACAGTTTGCATGTGGAATTAGAAAGCGACATCACCGCAAAAGACAGCAGGTAATTAAAAATGAATTGACTAAATAGTGGCAACATGATAAAATAAATAAAGTCAATTTTAAAGTCAATAGTAATTTCATTCTTCAAATTTTTTTATTGTGGGAATCATTAAATAAAGTTATGCTGAAGAAATTTGTTTTAAATTAAACACAATTAATATTTCCGGTGAAGCGAGTGGTCGCCAAAGGCAGCTCGTGCGTATTAATTACTCTGTGACTTTTTTTAGTTACACGGTGCGTCTGCTTTATATGATAAATGATGCAAATATAAAAAATATTTTTGCATGCTAAGCGCAAAACCATCGGCTGTGATAGGTAGGTAGAACGCAAGGATTATTAGTTTACAATGGTTATTGAAATAGATGAAACTAACAGAAGAATAATTTTGGTAAGAAGTATTATTTTAAAAACTTTTATTAGAAGATGAATCTATTTTCCATATTAGACTACACCATTATATTATATCTCCACTATTGACAACCACTATGATACGAATGCGAGCACAAAAATTATTACTAGAAATAGTATTGATGACGCATATTAAGAACAATTATTTATACTCTACTCAGCTATTGCAATTATACATGAGCTATGGTTATCAGACAAAGTCAAATTCGATTCCCTATTAAATAACTGTATATCTAGATGTCAAGTCAAATGATTAATTCAAATTAATGGTATACATATAGTCAATAATAGTATGGAAGATAATATAGATTTGGAAATGAAAGTAAATTATTTTATTACTCAATTGCCGAAACTCCTAACATTTTTTTTTTTTTTTCATTTTTGCAAACTAAAATGTTAAAACTTAATTCCATAAGTTTTTTTTCTTTCTAATATCTTCAGAGCAAAATACTTATTGTTTAATTGCGCTTAACATTTTCTGTTAATCTCTTCATTGAAACTATTCCTTTTGAAATTACCATAATATATCCTCTCGTTTTTGGTGATTGTTCCTATTCGTGTGTATCAGTTGATTACAAGAATTCGTTGGAAATACGATTTCACAAAATGCAAATAAAATACAAAATAGATACGATTTCACAAAATACAAATTAAATACGATTTCACAAAATACAAATAAAATGCAAAATAAATACGATTTCACAAAATGCAAATAAAATACAAAATAAATACGATTTCACAAAATACAAATAAAATGCAAAATAAATACGATTTCACAAAATGCAAATAAAATACAAAATAAATACGATTTCACAAAATGCAAATAAAATACAAAATAAATACGATTTCACAAAATACAAATAAAATACAAAATAAATACGATTTCACAAAATACAAATTAAATACGATTTCACAAAATACAAATAAAATACAAAATAAATACGATTTTACAAAATACAAATAAAATACAAAATAAATACGATTTCACAAAATACAAATAAAATACAAAATAAATACGATTTCACAAAATACAAATAAAACACAAAACTCTCGTAGTTGTATTTATTGGATGTCTTCATTGCGGAAGTATTAAAAGAATACCAGTTTACTCATTTTAAAAACTAAAATTTTTCGCTTTACAAATACAACGCGCTAATGAATCAAAACCCAGCATTTTTAATGATGGCTGTGAAATATATACAAATATGATCCATATTCTGTTAAAATTTCCAGCATTCTACCTTAAGCATTCCTTTATAAGCTAAAACAAAATAAATTTATTTTGTAACTTTTTTCTTCTATAATGTCTTCTCTTTATTAAAGGATTCTTTTTGTTTAAATAAATAATAAAAAGAACAAGTTTGTAAATAAATAATTTTGTATAAATAAATATTTAACGTAATTATTATTCTTTTACTTTGCAGGGCTGTTCTTCAAAAATGTTGGCATATCTTCGTAGCAAAGCTGGTATTGTGGGAGGCATAGCTTTGCCGATTCTTCTCATTCAGCTCCTTGCTCTCTTGGCTTCAGGATGCCTCATCAAAAGCTTGGAAGCAGAATCGCGTTATTTCATCTAAGACGTAGCATTTCAAGAAAAGACGAATTTCAGTGATTAGATATATGACCCGCTTTTCAAAGAAGTCACGCTGAGACGAAAGAGTGTGTAACTGTTTGAGAGTTATATTTTAGTTAAACAAATGTTTTTAGAGAAAACCGTTTTTCATTTTTTAGTTATGAAATAAATTTCTGTGTAAGAACTTTCTTTTGTGCTTGAGATAATTAATGTCTTATTTCCTAATAAATTTATTAAAAATGTATAAAATAATTAACGTGATATACATATATATGCTCTCTACATGCATCTATGTTTCTATTTAAAAATTAATAATACTTTTAATGAAGTTTTTATATTTTATCAAATACCGATTTTGCATATAAACAGATTTTTAAACAAGAATGTTTTTTTGCTTATTTTAATAAAATGCTATACTTTTACTAACAAACTTTATAAAACATTGAGTTATGAAATACATCATGTTCTTCAAATAAATTTATCTATTGATAATTTTATATTCATTGCGTTATAAGCATATAATATCTTTAAATGTTTTAAAATCCTATATATGTGAAAGGTCTTCATTCATTATAGTTAACATGCAAGTATTTACAGAGTTTGAACTTTTAGGCAAAATGATGTATGTCATTGAAAAGGAATTTATTTTGTTATTTACTTCTTGTTTGAAATAAAAATATATATACATCAATTGAATTTAGTTTATCTTTCTCTCTTTTTAAATGCTTTAAATTTATGGGCAATTTTAAGTAATAGTCATTTAAATGTAATAAATTTCATTTTTCTTATATATTTGGCAGTTATTCCTACAAACAATGTTAGGTGTTTCTATTGTTTTTTGGAATATGAAACTTAATATTTGCCGAATAATTGTTAAAAAACTAAAATGAAAATAATGACAAATTAAAAAAACAAAAACATTTCCAACAAAAAGTTATTTTCACAATTATTTTAGGATGCTTTTTAATATAAATTTCACTTATCCGGCTGATAAAGTTATAAACATCCGAAAACGTTTATTCATTTACTTCATTTATTAATTTATTTGAATTGAATCATCTCACCGCAAGATTTAAATTTCAGATATGAAAAAATCTGTATATCAAAATGATTAATATTTTGTGCTGAATCTTAACATTTCTCTTGCGTTAAATATCACATATACATTAAATTTTAATTATTAATATCAAATCTAACTAAACTGAAATATTTACTTATTTATTTTGATAAAAACTTTTGTTCATTTTCGAAGGCTTTTTTTTCCCTCAAAAAATAGTACTAGCGTATTAACCGCATGCTAGTATTTAATCCCCAAAACCAAACTGTCAAGGATGACCTATTTATTTTAACCATCGATTCATTGCCAGGAAAATCGCCAAAGATGCCATTTTCATCTTTATAGTCGTTAACCACTATGGACTAAACCAACAGTTCACCTATGGCATGTAGTTAATCACAGACTGACTACTCCGAACCGCCCAAAAGCACGCGGAAAAACTTGAATGACTGTAGTAGGGAACTGTAGTCGAGTCCTAAAGGGCATCACCGACCACTGCACAGCCCTTCCCTAAGGAAGTACGCCCCGCCATCGATTGGAGGTAACCACCCCTACCCTTTCGTATACCCTCGGGATTGGTAAGAACCAACAACCTTACCAGCGGCTTCTCATCCTCTATTACGAGGTGCCCCCCCCCCTCCGAGGGATATGGCATGTAGTTAAAAAAATTATTGTCTCTTTACTGGAAAACGTTTTTCTGAGTAATGATTGTTAGCGGAAGTTGAAAGTTTTTCATTCCACAATTAACTAGCAGGCATCAGTCTAGTTATAACTAGTGGTAACAGCCACCTTCAATTTTGATAGTCAGAGTTTTTATAATTATTATTCTTATTCAGATAGATTTCACACCAACCCTCCTTAGCTTTTAAAGCATTTGATTTTTAGTTGGTTCAAAATCTTTCTAAAATCGTGTTTTGATTTTTAGGCATGACGAGATTTAAATCAGCAATTAATATCGGAACATTAAAAATGGGAAGAAAATATCTATGGCAATAATGACTATTCAAAAGTCTTCTTAATATTCCAAACCAAATTCTTTTCGTAACTGCTTATCTAAAAGAAAAGAAATACGTAGTCCCGTTTTTTTCCCCACTGTTATTTAAAAAACTGTTATTTTTTTCAAACGCTATCAAGCTTTTCATCAAAACCACAATAAATATGTGTAAAAGATTTCTTTCATACTCTGCGTTTTTAGGCAGAAGCAGGTAGTAGTTGAGGCTTCAAGTTATAAATACATTTGTTCAATCAGTCGCACATACTCACAAGCACATCCACTTCAAGGTGTCACTATATACAATAAATAAGCAAAATTTTTGTCTTTAGTAATGCTTTTAATTATTGTCAATCGTTTAATCTTTGTCTTAATCTTAATTACTTCTTTCAACATCGTAAATCAATAAGTGTTTTAAAGAATGCTTTTTGTTTTGAATATTTACTATGATTTTATTTTGCATTCCTTACGCTGTCACTTTACAATGTCACGTTTACGTCGGCTAAAAATTTAATAAATAATAATATAAAGCTAAACTTAATAGCCGAAATTAATTCTGAAATGATTATGGGTATGCATAAAAATTTCTCACTCTCTCTGTGTATATATATATATATATATATATATATATATATATATATAAAGCTAACGTATGTGACTCAGAAATCGTTCTTAATTTCGAATGGCAACATTTAATTCTAAACAATGCATGGTATGAACTTAAAACTGCTTCATTGAATGTTTCTACAGCTATGATTAATGAATTGAATGCTTCGAATAGAGCTACAAAATATTATCAGAAATTTTCTGGAGAGGAATCGCCGTGTCACCAAAAAGTGTATTGAGTCAGAGGAAAGAAGGCATAAACGAAATCAACAGCCAGGCTTTAAACAAGTTTAATTGGGTACAAAAGTAGGCTTAACTGCCGTCGGATGGATAATCACTGTTAAATATTTGATTATGAAATTTGATGTTAATTTTTTTTCCCAAATTATTATCTTACAAAAATAGTCTTTTTATTATCTTATCTCAAATAATTTCTTTCTAATAAAACCAATTCCACTTACTAATTTTAATAATATTTCTTAAATTCAATTAGATACACGATCTATGACAACAACTTTTTTATATTATGGTGGAATTTAAACCCATCCATCAAAATCTCAAACTCATTCAATCTCGTGTTTTTGTAGCTATCGTGAATTCTGCAGTAAGATTTTTACCCCTGCTATTATTTTGTAAATGTACACACTTTTTAATTTGCAGTAAATTAATTAATTTGAATTCACTTTTTTCAAACTCATTAAATAAAAGGATAAATATTTTTAATGAATTTCGTATTAATTATTTAAGAGCCTAAGAAGTCAATAATTTGGGCGAGCAACCTGGTTGCCAAAGGCAGGCCATATTTATGAATGTTGATTTTTACTATCGATTTCAAAATGTGTATGATCGTTTCGCTTTTAATTTTCTAAATGTACATTGTACTAAAAAAAGCAACCTAAAACTCAGTAGTTTCCAAGCTGTGAAATAAAGGATTACGAGGCCAAAGACAGGATCAAAAAATTCATAATAATAAAAACTTGAATTTATAAATAAACTAGCATTGTTAGAATGTTCTAATTAATATTTAGAAAAAAGATAATCTATTAGAGGCAATTCAAAATTTAAATTTCCTTTAGAAAACTCTGGATACTTTTAAATTCAAATTTATAGTCTGTTCAATATATAAATTAAATTCCTAAACGGACCTTGAGATGAAGTTTGCCCAAGCACGACTTCCACAAAATATCTATAAATTTCAAAGAAGTTTTTAGTGCTGGAAAATTGCACATGCTCAGAATTCATTCCTATTCTTAGAATTATGCTTTCTTACCAGATTCTTATTATTTTTGAAACCATGAAAGGAGAATAATATTAAGAATCTCAGACTCCTCTATCGGTGAATGCAAGTTTGGCTTGATGGATTGAACGATAGGCTCGAACCCATCGAGTCTCGAAAGTGAGAAAGTGTCTTATGCATTTTTCTTCTAATTCTTTTAAATTTAAATATTATTCTCCATATAATTAATTAAAAAGTTACAATAAGTTTTTCCAACTCTTATGCATCAAAAATAAATTTTTTCTTTACAATATCAAAAAATTTAAGAGAAATTTTAGGTGTCCGGACTTCGCACATGCGCAGAATTCATTTCTATTCTTAGCATTGTGCTTTTAGACAAGATTCTAATTATTTTTGGAACTTTGAATGGTTAATAATATTTAGAATCTTAGATCCCTCTGGTGATAAATGTAAGTTTGTCCTAATGGGTTGAATGAAAGGTTGTTTGGGAGATTTTTGATGGACTTCAGTTCGAATCTGGGAAGCGAAGGAGTGTTTTATATATTTTTCTTCATTTTTTTAAATTTTTATTAATATTCTCCACTCTAGTTCAACAGTTACAATAAGTTTTTTCAACTCTTATGCATCAAAAATAAAATTTTTCTTCAAAATATCTATACATTAAAAAAAAAATTCAGATCTCGGGACCTCGCATATGCGCAGAACACATTCCTAGTCTCAGCATTGTGCTTTTAGATCAGATTCTCATTATTTTTAAAAACTATGAATGGCTAATAATATATGGAATCTTAGACTCCTCTGTTGGCAGATGTAATTTGGTCTGATTGGTTGAACGATAGGTTCTTCATGAGAGTTTTGATGGACTTCAGTTCGAATCTGGGACGCGAAATAGTGTTTCATATATTTTTCCTCTTTTTTTATTTTTATTAATATTCTCTATACTAGTTCAACAGTTACAATGAGTTTTTCCTTCTCTTATGCATCAAAAATAAAAAAAACATTTCACAATACCTATGAATTTAATAGAAATTTTAGGTGTTCGGACCTCGCACATGCGCAGAATTGATTCCTATTCTTAGCATAGTGCTTTTAGACCAGATTCTCATCATTCTTGGAATTATGAATGGTAAATAATATTTAGAATCTTAGACACCTCTGGCGGTATATGTGAGTGTGGCCTGATGGATTGAAAGGTAAGTTGTTTCGCAGCTAATTCATTGACTTCAATTTGATTTTGAAATGGTAGATGAGTTTTAATATGTTTTCTTTTATTTTTTTTTAATTTGAATATTATTTTCCATACTAGTTGGATCCCATCAGTGAATTTTCCAAATCTTATGAATCATAAATAAAATTCTTTCTTCAAAATATCTACAAATTTGATAATTTTAATTTAGAATATATTGCGCATACGCCGAATTCTTTCTTAATTTCAGCATTGTGCTTTTCGACGAGATTCCCATTATTGCATGTGCAGTGAATTAAAAATAATAAAATTCTTAGACCCTCTTGCAGCAGATGAATATTTGGCATGGTGGATTTCACGTTAAATTGTTTTGTAGTTTTTTGCTCGACTTCAGTTCGAGTCTCGAAAGCAACGGAGAGTTTTATTTATTTTCTTCTTCTTCTTTGTTTATTTTCAATAACATTTTCCAGAAAAGAATTTGAATGAATTTTACCATATTTTATACATTAAAAATAAAATTTTTCTTCAAAACACCTTAGCATTTAATAATAATTAATCTTAAGGTGTTAAATTTAATAATAATAATTTTAAATGTCAAGACCTTATACATGTGCAGAATTTATTCCTAATACTATCATTGTTTTTTTGAACCAGATTTCCATTATATTTGAAGCTATGAATTATTAAAAATAATATGAAACTTAGACCTCTGTGGCGGTGAAGCAAGTGTTGTTTGAATGATCGAACGGCAGGTTATTTCGCTGCTTTCTGCTGGACTTTAATTCGTGTCTCGAAAGTGAGGAATCGATTTACATATTTTTCTTTAATTTTTTTCATTTTGAATATTAATTTCCGTACTAGTTCAACAATTACAATAAGTTTTTCCAACTCTGATGCATCAAAAATAAAATTTTTCTTCAAAATATCTATACATTTAATAGAAATTTTTAGTGTCAAGACCTTGCACATGCGCAGAATTCATTTCTGTTCTTAGCATTCTGCTTATAGACCAGACTCCCTTAATTTCTGAAACTATGAAAGGTTAAGAATATTAAGGATCTTTGACCCCTCTCGCAGTGGTTGTAAGTGTGGCCTGATGGATTGAAGGATAGGGATAGGTTGTTTTGCATTTTCTTGCTGAATTTCGAGTCTAGAAAGCGAGGAATGTTTTTATATGTTTTTCTTTTCTTTTTTTTATTTTTAATATTAATCTCCGTAGTAGATCAACAGTTACAATTCATTTTTCTATATCTTATGCAGCAAAAATAAAATTCTTTCTTCAAAATATCTACAAATTTAACAGAAATTTTAAGTGTCATGATCTTGCATATGCGAAGATATCTTTCCTAATCTTAGATTCCCATTATTTTTGGAACTTTGAATAGTTAACCATATTAAGAATCTTACTTCGCTTTGGTTGGATGTAAGTGTGACCTGATGGATTAATCGCTAGGTTATTTCGCAAATATTTGCTCGACTTCAGTTCGAGTCACTAAAGCAATGAACTTTTAATATATCTTTTTTCTATTTTTTTAATGCTATTCTCCGTACTAATTTAACAGTTTCAATTAATTTTGCAATTCTTGTGCATCAAAAATAAAATATTTTCTTCAGAATATCTGCCTTTAATAGAAGTATTTAATTAAGTATCAATATCTTGCACATGCGCAGAATTCATTCGTATTCTTAGCACTGTGCTTTTGGACCAGATTCCTATTGTTTTTGAAATAATGAATGGTTAATAATATTAAGAATCTTAGATCCCTTTCTCGGTGGATATATGTTTGTCATGAGGGAATGAACGACAGGTTGTTTTGAAGCTTTTTGCAGGACTTCAGTTTGAGATTCGAAAGCAAGGAATGGCTTTTATGTATTTTTCTTGTATTTTTTCCTACTAGTTTAACAGTTACAATGAATTTTTTCAAATCTTAAGCATAGGAAATAAATTTTTTTCAAAATATCTATACATTTAATAGAAATTTAAAGTGTCAAGAACTTGCACATGCGCAGAATTCATTCCTATTCTTAGCATTGTGCCTTAAGACCAGATTCCTATTACTTTTGAGTGAAGTGCCTGGATTCAATTGATGTTAGGAATGAGAAAGTTTAGGATTTCAAATAATCGTCTACGAAAAAACTATTAGAAATGTATTGGAATCGTGTATTATAAAATTTCCATTTCGATTTTTATAATTTTCTCTAAATATTTCTTTCATTTTCATGTCCATTTTTTGTTTCATGCTAAAAAAACTGAGAGAGGCTTAGAATAGAGATTGAGTGAGTATGTAACCAAATAAGGATCTGAATATGCCAAAGCAGAATTTATCCTTTGATTGATTTATTTATCTATAAATGTTATTGTATTGTAATTGCAAAATAATTGCTGGTTTATTATGTAAAGAATATAAGAAATATTTACGTTAATTAATGTTTAAATGAGTCAATGTATTATACTAGATTACCGTTTTATACCGGTGCTGATAATGTCATAAGTTTGTTCAAACTTGTTGTTGTAAAAGAAAAGTAAGAATTTTTTTTCCGCCATATCTATCAAACATAGAAGGCATAAAGCAATAAATCTAGGAAAGAGAGATAAAATTACATATATAGGATAAAGGAAAAACGATCTTTTTACAACCAATTGCTAAAAAGTATATAAGGATAGGAGTTAAAAAGGTTTTTTTTCTTTATTTTTAACTTAAAATTACTCTCAGAAATAATTCATTGTATAAATTAGAAAGACAATTTCATCAAAAACATTGACAAAGGAAAATTTTGATGTTGAAACAAGAGTAACTTTATTATATTTGAATCAATCAGAATTTATTGGTGATTGAATAATAGATATTGGAAAACTGTAAATAAATATATATAATTTATAAATTCATCTTTTCTTTGAAAATTTCTATATCTCTAAAGATATTCTTAAAGAAACACAGCGCTTAATGTTATAGCGTACAGTAGGGTTCCTTAAATTTCGAGTTCTCCTTGTCAATAGGAACATAAAAATACTAATTAAAATGAATCTCACTAAGTTTTTACTGAACTTTCTTCTTTTACATTTATCACTCTATGTTTTTTTAAAATAAAAATACTTTAGCATAATTATTTTGTTTGATTTAAAACATTATTGAAATAAAATTGCTTCAATGAGATTGTTACTAAACTATCATTTTTAACATAATTTTTATTTAAAAAATAGAATTTGCAAAGATAATTAAAATAGAAAAATAAATAAAGTTATTTATGAAATAATAATGAAATGGAATTATTTATTATTAGTCCGTGTTTCTTTTCCACTTTCTGGCATATAAAGTATATTGAGAGGAAGTATTCAAAAAATCCTGACTTCAGATTTTGATGAAACTTAGTTTCGACATTATGAGTTTGAAAAACTGGAACTTTTTTTGGAATTTTATCTTTCTGTCTGTCGCTCTATCTATCTGTCAACAACAATAACTAAAAAAACCTTAAGCTAAAATGAAATTTTATATATGATCTTTGATGAAAGTTTATAATTTCTATCAAATTTTGAATGAAATCCATTCAGAGGAAGTCTGTCTGCAGCATGGTAAATGAATACGGTAGTATTTTGACTAGTAGGTAGATTAGTACGGTAGATTTTGGTAGTAGCTAGATTGACTAAGCTTGGTACATAGTTCTATCATGTAGAATGCAGATTCGTATTTTTCAAAAAAAAAGTATTCAAAAGGCATACTTAACTTCCTTTATTGTTCTAAGAAGCGCATATTTTTGCAGGACCTTGAAAATGAAAATCTGAGTACATCTTTACTCAAGGTCTATACCAAGGCCTTGTATACGGGAGTCTGGAGAGGCCACTCCTGCTGGTTTAAACTCTTATGATAAATTTTGAAAACTCAAGGAGTTTTTCCTAATGAAATAGGGATCCCCATTTGAAAAGACTGAGCAAGCTCTGGCGTAGATATTCTTCAAAGAATAACGACACTCACTTATGGAGTTCCCGCAACCACGCCACTATAAATCTCCCCTATTTATCTACTGCTGAAAAGTAAACTAAGGTACAAGGAATGAGTTTTAGAAAGAGCCCACATCCATCATCCCTGCCGGGATTCGAACCCGGGACCTTTGGTTTAGAAGTCCAACGCGCTATCCACTGCGCTACAGGGACTGTTGGTGTCCTGTCCGATTTGAATGACGTGCATGTGCATCTCGGTTAGTTGATTGAATAATTTAAATATGTTTTAATAATCAGTTCATTATCCATCATTTTTATTTCTAGCGAATTTTCATTTTTTTCGTAAAAATAATTTTTAATAGCTATAGGTTGTAACACTTTGGAGATGTTGATATTTAAATCTATTCTAGTCAATGATTTTACGGGTTTATATAGATCTTCTTTTATTAACATTCTCTTGATTAAAATAATATTTTCTATGTACACTTAGTTATTTACAGCTTAAATAAATGACACTTTCAATTTTAGGCGCCCTCTTTTGTCATTGGTTCCCAGAGGTCAGCTATCGTTCTTCATTCCGTTTCCGAACGTCAGCTTCCCGCACTCCTCCGTCACTTGTTTTTAACTAAAAAAAATCTTATACTAGGGGTGGAGAAAATTTATTTCTCTTTTATTATCAGGGGATGTCACAAAGTTTCGGGAAAACATAAAATACTTAAAGCCTTACTACACAAAATATGTATTAAAAATTGAGATTGGCAGAAGTCAACAATGTACTTGTTTGAATATGAAGATAAGTCTGATGGTGTGCGCATCAAATTTTCTCTGCAAGTAACGCCTGTTAAAAAATAAAAAAAGTTATTATATTTTGTTCGAAACTAGCCGCCTGTAGTGACTCATTAATTCACCAGGAATAGTGATTTCCAAAAATTTCAATTAAATATTTTGTGTAACTTGGTCTTTATAACTAAAGTAGCAAAATGTTTTTTAACGTTCTGTTACGTATGATATGCATTTCCCAAATATTCTATTTACATTATTATATTTTCAATTAAATCACGTGAAACGGCAGCGGCATTTAAAAATAGATACACTTTTAAAAATTTTCATTGCTTTATTTTGAAAGCTTATTTGTAAATACCATAACATTTTAAAGATTTTATTAAAAATATGGCTTACACTGTAACCTATTCAAACAAAGAAAACAAGTCGAATCTTCAAATCTTGATCATCAACAATGGAAAAAAAAATTCTGAATAAAATATTAGTATCAGTATTAAATTGATTTCAGTTTCACTTTAACAAGGTAATATAGTGCTTAAAATATTTTGTTAAAATTTGGTTAAAAATGAAAAGAAAATTATACAGCGTAGAAATTGATATTATTGAAAATATAATTTTTTGAGTTTTAAGATGACCAAATTTTTTGCAGTAACATTTCCTGAATAATCAAGAAAAATCGCTTATTTTTTTAATAAATTAAAATTATTATTTCATTTTAAAAAAAAATTCGTCCCAAAGTACACATGTTCCACTCTTACAAATACATATATGTGCCAAGTTTAGTATTTCTAAAGTAAAACGGTCTCGTCTATAGAATCCCAAATACACACAGACGGACTCACACACTTTCATCTTTATTTTTTGTTGAGATAAATGAATGCATAATGGTTGAAAGAGATTTTCAAAGAAGCCATTTTCATTCGCTATTTTAAATCAACCTCTTTTAATTTATAGAACTTTCTCAATTTACTGAACTTTCTAATTAGATGCCACATTCTATTTGGAACATTTATTATTATTTTAATTCCTATAACAATATGAGGAGATTTGAAATGTTGAAGCTCTTTTAAGTAATTTTTGCATTTTAAATTACTTAAGACTTTCGCTTAACAGCAGATTTAAAATAAAAAAATTCTGTAATTCGATTGTGAATTAGAATAAATATATGTGAAAGGGTTCATTTGCCCCTAAAAGAATGAATGTTATCTGTAAATTGCGACATTTTTGAAACAATACTCCTAGGTCAACAAAATATCTGAATCTGCCTTTGTTTCTGTTAAAATGTTTTATTTGGAACGCAGACTGTTCATCAAAACATCGTTTGTCATGAATTCCAGTTGGCAAAAGTTGAAAAATCCTTGTAAATCTTTCATCTAAAATAATAGAGAAACAATGAGAAAATAAAAATAAAATAAACAAGTAGGAAAGAAAGGAACACCATCAAACATGATTCAAGTTAAAGAGACACTTTTAAGATTATTTTATTCCAAAGTATGTATATATAAAAAAAAAAATCTTTGTCTTTCGTGTTGATCGGCCAAGTCATAAACATTTCTTTTGAAAGAAAAAAAAAAGGAAAGATAATGGCAGCCTCTTGCATCATTTATACTTTTTCTTGTATGAAGTACAGAGAAAGTATTGTAATCACCAAAAAGATTCAAATTCAAGATTTTAATGATCTCCACCACCCGAAGTTCGAAAAATACATTTTTGGTGTTATATCTGTTTGTCCGTCTGCCTGTCTGTCTTTAACAAAGATAACTAAAAAAAGCTTTGAGCTAGAGAGATGAAATTTGGTACATGGTCTTTACATCAAATTTGTAGATTTCTATCACATTCTGAAGAAACTCCGTTCAAAGGAGGTCTGCTTGTCTGATTGTCTGAATATACGTTAACACGATAACTACAAATCGAAGCGATCTAAATGGATAAATTTCGGTACGCGGATAAGACACTCAAATTTTGTGACAAATCCAACATGAAACCGACCATACCTGGACCTGTACTTTCAGAAAAATATAAAAGAGATCACCCAAAAAGGCAAGTGTCTTAAATATATCAAATTTGGTGCATGAATTTTTAACTAGAGTATAGTTCTGTATCAAATTTTGGCTTCAATCGGTTGTGAAATCGCGCCTAAATTAGAATCCGAATCCTATTAACCTCATTCCAGTGATTAACCGCCAAAACACCTTGCCAAAGAACACTCGTGTATTCAATAAAAATGCTAAATTCACGCCAAATTCACGTTAATATTTCATAACTATTGTATGCCAATGCCATTCCTTAACATCTTTATTAGAGAGTAAGTTTTAGGTAGACAACTCCCGATGATTTTGATAACAAATGTGCACATTAAAAAAAAATAAAAAAGACAAGCACACAGGAATTAGATAGTATAAAAAATTTCAGCAAATTGGTTTTGCACTTTCTCTTTTAATAGAATCCTGAAATAGCAATGATTAAAAAGGATGAGCAACATTTGAATTACATTTGCAAAAATAAAATTTCTAAAAAATGGGGGAAAAACTATAAATATCAAACTTTTAAATCCTGTTTTTATTGATTCTCTTCTTACTCAATATTTACAAATTTAAAACTATTCTAAATTTCAAATAAGTTTTATGAACACATTGAATTTTCACAATTTATTTCATACTCATATCTTCAATAGTTGGTTTCCTATTCCTTCGAATTCAACAAACACAATCAAAAATGTAATCAGAATCCCATTCGTATTTTGTCCGCAATATTTTAGGGAGAAAAAGAAGATAAACATTTTCTAAACGTAAAAAAATGAGTAAATGCAAATAGAGTTGGCCAATAAGCTAGCAAATTTAAACTTTTCAAAAAGCGAGAGCGGTTAAGGCAGCATTATCAGCACATTTCTTGTAGAAATTCGCTTGTCAAGTCTACCAACACAAATATGTTTATCAACGTTACCTGGGCAACCCGCTGATAAACATGCACGAACTTTACACCCCTAATAAACTTCCTACAGTTATAGTTGCTGCTAGTGCTATCGATTTTACCTTTATATTTGATTTAACATTTTGTGTCTTATCGAAAATTTTTAGCCTTTTCTTTTTTTAATCTTTGGTTTATCGTGAGCCACCAAACGCACGATCGAAAAAATATCTTTCACTCAGTAGACAATGGAGCATAAGGACGATAATGTCACAGATATTGAGATGAGGCAGAAATTATCGAAAGATAACGAATCATCTCCGAACAAAAACGGCAGTGGCGAATCAAGCGCCACTGATGATAACCCTCCAGTACCGCCGAAGCGAGATTACGGCGTCGACAACGTCGAAACGCAACCACCGCCTGAGTACGCAAGCGTGAAGAAAAGAAAGAAGTTAATTTCATTCCCACCTAGGCCAGAGTTTGTTTACAAACCTGAAAACACAGCAGCCTCAATGACGTGCCTCAAGAATTCTATGATTATCACCCACCTGTTGATATGGGTAAGTAACGCGAAGTGTACATACACCTTCCATTATATACCTACAGATGAAAAAAAATCAATTTTTATTGGATTTATAGAGAGAATGTAAGAATAAAAATTAAACGACGGTAATGTTCGACGGCACCTGCTTTGTAGCAATGTCCTATTTATGTTTCTCAGTGGGCTACTTAACTGGCGAAGCATTGCGCCACCTCCTTGCTTCTACTTGCAATTTGGATGCAACGAAGCACATCAGCTGTCAACCTCGAAGGGGGAAAACGGTGCTAAGCTGAATGAGAATTATTCTAATAGTGGAGATACCGATATAACAAAAAGTGCATCTACAAAAAGAATTTAAACTCATTTGAATATTTGTAAATACTGCCTTTTGATAATGTGGATGATAAATAATTCAAATGGTTTATTTTCTGTCTAAAAATTGTTAACTCCAAAATTAAGTATCAAAACATTTGCTCTAAAATATTATTTTTTCTCTTTCAATTGAATTTATTTCGTACTAAATGTTGTTAACAATATTATTGAGAATATTTATATAAAAATTTAAAGTAATAAGAAATGTATTAATGAAACAATTGAAAAACTGACATTTTTTATTTTGTATTTTTAGCAAATGGCTATAAATTCAAAATAAAAAAAATGTTAATTCCAAAGTGACATTTTTTTGAATATATGGATGCATATAAAATCTTATAAACTTATCAAGAATGTCCTCTTGAAATATCATTTACTTTTGTGTCTTTTTTGCTATTTTCCAGAATTTGGATTAATTTCACACACATTATGACCATTTTTTTCTTTTTTTTTGAGATGCTATTTCGGCAATATTATATCTATAAATATAATTTATACAATTTCGATTTATCTGAATATATAACAAACCTTCACAGTGAAGCCTACAAATATTTAAATGAAATTTAAATAGCATTTTCTTAATTTAACAATGTCTATGCCTGTAATATTAAATAGTTTAGTGCAATTAGCAAATATTTATTTTTTATTTACACTAATTTAAATGGAAACACTGGAACTTGTAAAGATTGTTAACAATGGCAACATTCGAACGGAAAATATGATTCTAAATGAAATATTTAAATCCGAACCCATTTGATAGTCTTGCTTTCAAAACAGTCAAAAAATGTTTATCAATTCAATTTTAATTTATTTTTTAGTTTATTTAAGAATCTTAGGTCTCGAATTTAAAATTTTTGGCATATCTCAACTTTCACTTTTTAGGCAGATGTATTTCTTTTGGTTTCACATACTTTGTTGTAACTACATCTGCCTTCCATTTTTATCCATGCCTTCCATTTTATAATATCTGTTTTACAATAAAACTAACCCAAACTTAAAATTTTCAAATTTGCTTCAATACAATTATTAGAACTTAAATTGTTGAAATAAGTGACGATGATTCATCATATTTAAGATTTATACTATTTAAGATTCAGCAATACTCCATTTGTTTTAAAGATATTTTCTAAATTAGTTTTGTCTTTATATTTGGTCCACATAAAAAATTTAGATTACTTTTTAATTTCTTTTATTTTGATGAATTTAAATTATAATTTCATAAATCGAGTATTTTCAATACAAGTAACAATGACAGTTGAACCAATTACATTAATATATTTCAGCATTATATTTTGAACTAGCCGCCTTTGGCGACCAACCGGTTCTCCAACCTTAATACTCGTTAAAATTTTCAATGAAATATTTTATGAGACCTAACTTATAATAGCCTTCTTCATCAAAATCTTTTTCAGAGTTGAGCCTGAAAAGCATATTCTTGAAATTACGCCTTCTATGAACACCATAATTTTAAAAAAAAATTAATATAACAATAATTTTAAATAAATAAATAAATAAATAACAATAACATAATAATTAAATTATAATAACTTAATTGCAAATTATTGAATGTAGGCTTGTTTCCGGATGGAATTACGAATGTGGTCTTCACACTAAACTTGCAGATTTCTTTCAAATTTTGAACGAAATGCATTCTCAGAAAGTGTCTGTCCTGCTGTCCGAGTATAAGTGAACTCAAAATCAATACAACCAAATAAGGTTGACGGATGAAATTTGGTATATACGTTTAGCATCAAAAGTGTAATTCAATATAAAATTTTGAATCAAATCCTTCAAAGGGTTGTCTGTTCGTCGGTCTGTGTATTCGTATGTATGCAAATACGATAAATGAAAAATGTAATAATTTAAATAAATAAAATTTAAGATGCGATTTTTTATTAAAATTTAATTCCATGTCCAAATTTTGTTTCAATCATTCGAAAAAATCCTCTAAAAAAATTAATAATCTTAAATCGGAGCATTTGTGATGTTTTTGGATTTGACCAAGGTCCTTAATTTTATGCATTGTGGTGGATATAAAAACTTTATTAAAAATATATGAACGAGTTTTAGGAGACCATTCCCTCTAGTTCAACTTAGTTTCAATATTAAAGATTTTTTTAATGTCTGAAGATTAAAAAAAAATTATCTAGTCCGTTTAATTGCGGTACTCTATTATCCTTGGTTTCCTCAATTGCTTAAAGTACTTTTAATATCATAAAATTCGGACAATTATATGTATTTAATATTTTTACTGGCTCAATTAGAAAGGGCATCTGCATGTAAATAAAGATAAAAATTAAGAACCTCTAATATGAAGTCTTGAGGAAAAATAGATACACTAATTAAAATTGAGTACCATATTTCCTTCCATGTTAAATATTTCGAACATGTCAAATCTCTCTGCATAAAACTGAATGCATGTTCGTTTAAATCTTATGCAGTTCCATACCCTTCGGCCGATTCGAACAATTTTGGCACGCATGTTTCTTAGCACCTGGAAAAATGACCTGCGCCATTAAAAAGTTCATACGCACTTCTAAAATGGATGTAAAAGGGGTAAAAAAGATTCTGAGTTTTCCTTCCATAACTAAGAAATAGAGAATAAATTTTAATACCATCTTAAAATTTTAGAAATAGTATCTCAGTAAAGTCAATTTCATTTTTCTTTGATTTTGGAACCATTTTTCAAAGTTAGTTTGAATAAAAATAATTAATTCTATTTTTCGAAACAGAATTAAATATTTAATTCTATTTTTTTGCCGAAATTTGAACTTATTTCTCTGTTTTATTAAATCTGTCAGTTGCTTCCAGGTAGTAAATATATGCTTCTGTATCCCAGTATTTTTTATTTAATGTCGTCAAATGTGGAACTAAAACAGTCACTTATCCGAAATACTTAAATGAGCTATTATTTACAAACCTTCTTTAAGGATTATATATAAAAATTATATGAAGTAAAGTTGCGTTTTGCCTACTCTTGCATATATATGGAGTAGATAAAAACAATTGTAGCCAGAAATACAATTGTTATTATTATTTGAACATAATTTTTCTTTGTTTAGTATCCTAGTCTATATCGCTTAAATAGGCAGAAATTATATTTGAAATATTGGGTCTGAAACGCCATACAGAGCTATGTGTAAATATCACATGCCAAATTTCATCCATCGGACTAAGGCAGCGTTAGCCTGGTGATAAGGTCTCGGCTTTGGAACCGGAGGGCTTCAGGTACGACACCCTATTCCACCGAACCGTCTTTTAAGCTGGTCTGATGCACGTTAAATCCGTCAGGGCCAAATGTCCTTAATCTGGTGTGGTGTGGAAGTTTGGAGAGGGCGGTGCCAGCTCAGGTATCGTCCTCGTCATCTGACCGTGGTTCAAAATGACGAGGTTCATCCCAAAATAACAGGACATAGATATAATATTTGCTTCAAAAAAGGACATTAATATAACTAAACCAAACCGAAATCGGACAGAACTAAAATGTTGAATTTCATCCAAATCTTTCATTCAGAATACTGAAGTCGAATTTTGTGAAGATTATAATATTTTCTCTGCATGAATTTCTTTCACAAGAAATTAGGAAAAAAACCGTGGATGTGATGTATGAAACAGTTTTTGAAATATAATCGGTTTATATATTCAATGCAATTTTCTATTGAATCGAGAACAAAGGATGCTATTCATTTCGAGCTTTTCAAGCAGACTTCCAGAATCGATTCCAACTTCTTTGTTCGGAGAGCTTGTAAATTTTTCTCTAATTGTTGCAAGATTTATCGTCCCATTTGTTTTTCAATTATGCCCATTGTGCATTCCATGACTAATAGTAGCTTTTGCGAACCCGCGCAGAAAATGACGACGAAGATCTGTAATCTTTTATAAACTTTTCTGATAACAGAAATATTATTGTTGCATTTATAAAATGCGGAGGTTTTAAAACAATAGCTAAAGGGATACTTTATTGTTTTGATAAGAATTTCTATTATTATGTATGATTATTGACATGTTTTGCTATTAATTCGTTGTTTATAATGTTTTCTATTCAATAGTGTATTTAATAAAATGCATAAGCAATATTAATTGTTGAAGCAAATATGGTACTAAACAAAAACATTAAAATATTTTCCTAAGTAAATAAGAGGCTACATTTTTATCTACACACGTGAGTAATGATAATAAACGGATTCATGAAGTCATATTTTAGTTTAAAATTGAAAGATTGCTTTTCTGATCTTCTGACTACTACTGAACATACACAAATCATTACTATTTTAAAATTAATTTAAATAGATCTTAGTAAAAGTGTTTTTCTCACGATTACTTAATCAACATTTCTCAGTGTCTGATGTAAAAATCATTCAGAAAAAGTACAAAAAAATTTGTCTCATTCAGATTCAATTCTCAGAATTTTCTTAGAAAATGAAATGTGAGAATGACCGGAACGTTTTTTTACTTCGATTTTTTTTTTCATATTTCTTTGGTTTTTTCGATAATAGGATGCTACTTTTATTGTTTCCCAATTTTTCACATGTTCACAGTACATTTTGAATTGGCATCGACAAAAGTTCAAGAGACTCGAAATTGCTTTTCCTAAATATTCTTTTTAACTATAAATACTTTTACGATTTAATTTCGAAATGTATGGTTCAAAAACACAAATTTTGTACGATTTTGAAAATTAAAAAAATGACATGGGGAGTCGATCTTCTAGTCCGAAACATAACAACAAAGGCTTGATTCGTATATTTTTACTTTATTTTTAACAAATCGGTCCTAATTTAAAGCTATGAAAAGAAATGCAGAAATAGGTTTAATGTCGATGAATGGCGGATGTGTAGTCCTTAATTCCTTTGACCTACGAATTCACTTCCTAATTAAAGGACATATCCTATTTGGGATATTTATTATTATTTTAATTCATATAATAATATAAGATTTGAGATTTTGAAGCGTTTTTAAGAGTTTTTTTAATTTTAAATTATTTTATGCTTTTATTTAATTGCTGGTTTAAAATTAAAAATTCAACAATTCGATGCGTGAACAGATTTGCCACTGTATACGGAGGAGTCAAAGAAATTTTTCATAAATTTATTCAAATTGGATGAAAACACAGCATGGAAAAAAAACTGGGGAAAATAATTTTTTTATTATTTTAAAGGTGAGTAAAAATCATTTTTGACAAAAGTATGTACCAAAACTATAGACGAAAACATAAAAATGCTGATTTATCCTTAAATAAAGCTAATTAAAACGTTTGGAAAGCCTACCTTAGTGAATGTTTACTATCCAAGCAGTAACTATGTGTCAATTTTAATAGGTTTTTGAAAATCTAATTTTTTAATCATGTACGTCACTCGGTGCAATTTGCATATAGAATGCAAGCCTGTAAACATTGTTACGATAAAAAAAAGCTATGTATTCAATTGTCTCAATCTGATTGTTATGCTATTTTTTTTTCTTTGAACAAGTTTTAAATTATTTTTAATTCATGATATTATAATTTGTACATTATTAAAAACCACTAAACCTTTTTATTAGACGAATCTTAAAATTAATGGGAACGGGTACGTTGAAGTAATTTTTAATAAGGTGATTTTTATAATTATTTCTTTAGTGAGATAAATAAAAATTTGATGGTTTTTAAGACAAGAACTTTTTTTATAGGTTTACGGAGAAATTTAATATATGTCATTTTTATTGAACAGACAGCATGTCAAATTTAAGGCATCTTGCTCTCTACTTTGGTGAGGGCTGCGGTGGTCTGATGGTAAGGTCTTGGCTTCGGAAACGAAGTGTGTCAGCTTCGAGACCCGATTCCGCCGAAGAACCTTCGTGTAAGCGAACCTCGTTCACGTTAAATCCGTCGGTGCCAAACGCCCTGCCGCTGGTGTGGCGTGGATGTTTGGAGAAAGGAGGCACCAGCTCAGATGTCGTCTTTGTTATCTGACCGCAGTTCAAAATGACGAAGTCCGTCCCAAAATAGCCCTAGCGTTGCTTTAAAAATGGGACGTTAACATAATTATACTAAACTCTACTAATGTAACTAAACTAAACTCTACTTTTTTGAGTTCCCATGTCCCATTGCTGTCGCTTGTTCCTTAGGCACACAGATACGAAGATACCATTGCAAGCATGTTTATTTACTTTTCTCGTATACGAAGTTTATAGAATTGAGTCGGCAAAGAGTTCGAACTCGAGATTTGAGTGAATCTCCAAGTTTTGCACCTCCCTGAGATCAGATAACACTTTAGCAATATGTTTGTGACAAAGATAACTCAAAAGCTAGGCGGATGAAATTTGGTATAAGTTATTCACACAAAATGATAGATTTCCATCCGATTTTGAGATAACTCCATTCACAGGAAGTTTTCCCGTCTGTTCGAATCTAAACTAACAGGATAAGTACGAAACTGCAACAGAACTGATATATTTTTGATGAATTTTTTATGGTGGGTTTTCGGAAAGAATATAATTAAATATCCAGTTTTCTAATAAAAGTGCAAACAAGCCAAATGAGTCCAGCTCCCAGAAAACTAAAATGTATTTATAAGCTATTAAATTTTTGAAGAGGTATCATCTTCGCCTACATTGCCTTTTTTTTTATTTACTTACGAATCGTGATCTAAAGCAGGATATTTGATCATGGTGATAAAAAAAAAATTGTTAATAAAAATTAGGGATTAATTTCTTTGAAAAAATGATTCATTTTCGCATGTAGTAACTTCAAAGCAATAAATGACATTTTGTTTTATTTCTTTTCACGATTTTTACTGCTTATCTTACGCAAGCGATATGGATTATTTGTTTGCCTTTACTAACATTATTCTAGATAAATGTTTCGTCAGGGCTCTCGAAATAAAATGACGAATCCCTAAAGAATGGGGAAGCAAATGTTTCATGCAAATGGGAAACGGTTTCACTGTGAAGAGCTCTGGATTTAAGCTGGAAATGACCTTGAAATGAATATGCAGCCTTACTCATTCCAAGAAAATTACCATTCACACGGCATTGCAAAATGAATCCTCCGCTGGCCATGTGCTTTTCGCTGATGTAGTCGAGCGGATGTTTTAGCCACTTCGTTTGTTTATTTCAAGGTTGTTCATGGGTTGTTGACCAGAAAGACGCAAACACTATCCTGGTTTTCCCCCTTATATATAATAAGTATTTAACAATTAAGTATGTAATTAAAAATTTGTAAATGAATTAGCAAGACGCTCCAAAAACATAATATATAATTAAATTAATGTAAACTTAATAAAGATAAATAGCATCAAATATCCTTATAGTATCAATGACGAAAAATTATTGTTAGAAAGATTAATTTAACAATTCACACATAATATATTTTCATTTTTTCATATACAAAATATGGAAAAAGTGCTGTAACCGTCAAAGAATTCTAACTGGAGTTTTTGACAAATGTCTACCATTCAGACCTCTCTATGTTCGAAAAACACATTTTTGGCATTATGTCTGTCTGTGATAAAAAAAAACAAAAACTCATAAACTCTTTCAGTTAGGCGGATGAAATTTGGTATATGGTTTTACACTGAAAATGTAGTTGTCTATCAAATATTGAGCAAATTCCGATCAGAGAAAGTCTATCTGCTCGGCTGTAATATAAGTAAACACGACAATTACAAAATGATGAGAGCTAGATGGATGAAATTTGGTGCTCAAATTTAACATTTATAGTGTGAAAACTAACAAAATTTGAGTGAAATCCAACTAATGGTAGACCGTCTATCAGTCGGTACTTTCAGTTTCAACTCGACTACTCAAAAAGCCAATACTTAAATATATGAAATTTTGATGTATAATTTTGTAACTAAAGCGGTAGCTCTGTGTGTGAAAAACTTTCTTTCAATCGGTAAGAAAAAGTGCATCTAAAACACAAAATCGTTTTTCGGATACTATTAACTTTATGCCTGTGATTAATCGCCAAAAAACCCGTCAAGCATCAAACTGTAGTTTCCGTGAAAAGGTTGAATTCATGCGAAAGATTAATATTTCGTCATTTTTGTACGTCAGTGGAATGAAAAGCGTTCTTTGTGGGTTTGAGGTTTATGTGAAAAAGTTTTTTTGGAGACTTCTCCCGCTAGTTATAGTTGTTGTAAAGAGACTGTTTATTTAATTAGCTATTTCCGATTTCGTTTTAATTATTTTAAAGCTATTCTTTATAGTTCTGTTCAGGTGTCGTCCGCGTCATCTGAAAGCGGTTCAAAATACATCCAGATCCATTCCAAAATATCCCTATTTTTGCTTTAAAACGAGACATTAATGTAACTGAACATGTTATTCTCTTAGATTCTTAGAACTTTAGTAGAATCAATGGATCGTATGATATTAATGATGTAAAAATTTCAAAAGAGTATAATTTTTTAAATCCGCAGTCGCTTAATATTTTTGAGGTCAATTTTAGATATTTTTCATTGAATTTGACTTGTTACTACTAGTAACTAAGTAATTTTGTAATTTTTTTTTCATTTTTTTTTTCTGTTTCCACATAGTTTTAAAATTTCTTATCCATATATTTTTCGCAATAACATTCTATTTCTATATTTTCAGAATTTATTTATCAACTAAATGATTAATATAATTATGCCTTGATTCCGCATGAGTGATGCCACCAGATAGTCCATTTGATTTATTAAGTCTGTAATATATGCAATAGCGAATTATTAATTAAAGACGAAAAAGCAGAAAATAGTTCTTTTTGAGACATTAACTAAAAATTGTTTTATTATTTTTGAATAAACACTTTTATAAATTTATTCATACCAATCTTAAGAATATTGATAAGATTAAATCTATAAATATATTGTGACCACAGAATGAATTTCCTTCTTTTATAATAAGACTTTTGAGAACATGGTGGATTTAAGAATTTTGAGGCATTAAATAATAAGCATTATGAGCTCCGTTCTTGAATCAGACTGATCAGTTTAGCAATTTTTTAACTAACATGTTCATGATCCATTTTTGTTAAGTTTTTTTTTTATTTTAGTTAACAAAATAACTTATACGGATGTTATGGTTCATTATGACTAGTGATTGTGCGGGATCTGTGTTTGTACAAATAATATTTATTTTAAGCAAAAATGCTGCATTTCCAGTGGATAAAATTAGGGACACACGTTTAACATTTATGTTGTAATTACCCATCCAGGTTCGAACCAAATCCAACATGGGGTTGAATGTCTCTCAATTTGCTCTTTCTGAAACAAGCAACGTGATAATTCAAAAATGTAATGAACGTATCAAAATCAAATATCATATACATATCAAATATTTGATATCGTATTAAATATATCAAATTTGTTTTTGTGACTAAATTGTAGTTCTGTCTCAGGTTTTTCTTTCTTTTAGTTCGGAAAAATCTGAAAAAAACCCAAATTCGATTTTTTTTGATGCAATTAACTGCACACCAAAAAAAAAAAAAAAAACCCTCGCCAAGGTTTACATTATTTATTCAGTAAAAAAGTTAAATTCACGCCGAAGATTAATATTTTGCAAATATTGTAAGCCAATTCCATGCAAAACTTTCTCGGGTATACCACTTTTATTGGAGAATTTGCGAGAAATTTTTGGGAACCACTGCCGCTGGTTTTAATCGACTTCTTTGTGACCATCTAAGCACAGCGGCCCTAAATAGTTGCCATTGATTTATATAAAAACTTCCCAACAATACGCAATTTTTGCTAAACAGAGAAAAGTTTTCACAGGAATACGAAACTTGCTTTCTTTGAAGCTCAAATTAGGTTAAAAAGAAAAAAAGGTTTTGGTTGCCATTTACTAGTTATCTGTATTTGTCAAATAATTATCATTCAATATTTATAAAATATATTGCCTAACTCAGTGGCGAGAATTGTGGCTTCTTTCACTTTGGTTATCGACACTTAGTATGCATCGGACAAAAATATTTTTATTTTATGAAATACCATTCCTTTTTGAGAAATATGAATGCGCATTGTCTTCTTCATGAATTATTCTGTCTGCGAAGGTGGTTTGTTAAGCTTGTTCGTAATGCTCTTAACATTCTCATAACAATTGAGCATATTCTGTTGAGTAATATAGTGTTGACTCTATTTCCAAGATTTAATTTTTTTGTTTTTAATTTTGTAAAGGATTATTCCCTTTTGCATAGTTCTGAAACATACATTTTTTTTCCTACTGTACTGTAAAGTTTCTGAAAGAAAGGGCGGATGATACCTTCCACAATGTATGCGATCTATTGTATGATGACTGTGCTTCTTATAAATGAAGCAAGGCGAGAATAGATAAATTCTGCGGTGGTCAGAAAGAGAGATACAGCCAAACATCGCTTAATGAGCACAACGAGTGTTGGCATAAAGAAAAAAAAAAATACTCCTTTGACGAGCGATATTTCGCAGAATGAAGGACGAAGTGATACCGTAACGTCACATGCAGCATTGGCCTGTATTCTTAGTGTTGCATCCTTGTTTGCTGTGTTATCTACATAGAAGTTTAGATTTAGTTATATTAACTTTCTGTTTTAAAGCAACACTAGTGCTATTTTACGACGGACCTCGTAATTGTGAGCTGCGATCAGATGACGAAGACGACACATGAGCTGGCACCTCCCTCTTCAAATTTCTGCACCACACCAGCGGGAGGACGTTTGGCCCCGACGGATTTATCGTGCACTTATCTACATAGAAGTTTTGGCTATATGACCAAACGAGACTCCGAGGAGTTTGAATAAAATGACCGTAGAACCTTAACCCTGTAAAGGCCATTTTTTTCTAGTCATATTATGTTAAAATATTTTTAGGCTTGAAATTAGAATAAGAAAAGGAATTCATTTAGATTATTAGTGTAATTCTCTACAAATAATTACTCATTTCTTTCTGGTGAACACCATTTTATTTTCGGACACGTTTTTTGTGCCACTTCATGCAGACTATTACAGATTAGGACACCTCTCACAGTTGGATACCTCGTCTCGCTCACAGAATCGTTCTTACACTCTCCGTTCTGATACAAAAAGGAATTAACAGGAACTTTGTACTCGAGAGATACCCATCTATCGGCGTGAAGCTGCAACAATTAGATATATTTAATTTGATTCCTTAATTAATTTGGTTAATTAATAATTAAGAAACAAATCCAGACACATCATTTTGTGTAAGATAAAGAATTGAAGCATCTAAGTTTCTGTCTTTCTAAGAAATTTGTCATAACTGATGCAAACCTACATAATTTCATACAAAGATTGATAAATTTTGTGGGAAGCATATTTCCCCTGCCCTAGAAAGGGTTAATAGACGAGATTTTGTCTCTGACCAAGATTTGCGGCTAGAGGAGGATAGCAGAAACATCGATGAGCTGGTTGGTTAAAAGAACTGGTCAGGGAAGAAAGAAATAAAACTCAGCAGAACACCAACTTTCCAGTGAAGTAAGGAAAACTCTGAGAGCATGGAAAATTATTTCCATCTTATATTGAGAAATATCGCCCTGGCAAAGCAGCAATTAGAAGCGTAGAAAGCGTTTGAAGCGTAGCGAAAGACAAATGTCTTCAGATAATTTATTTATAATAAGCGCGCATTATAAATAATAAATTACAGTATTTTACATTTGCTTGAGTATTTTTTTCAGAATGGAACGCATTGTTCGGATTCCTATGAAAAAAATTGTTTCGTTTAGCGAGTAATATTGGGGAATGAATTGTTTTCATTAAACGAGATCCCATTGCATATTTTATAGAAACAGAATCAATTTCTCTGTCAAAACCTCTATTTAAAAATTATTTTTAATTATCAATCCGTAATAAACAGAATGAATCACCGTAAAATAATATTTAAAATATTATTCTCTTCACTTTTCAAATGGAGATTATAGGTTCATTTATGAGTTATTGAATGCCCAAGGGCAAAAATGCTTAATCCTATTATATAAAAACAAAATAAAAAATTAAAATTTTTTGAACATTTATTTATTTTTTTCGATATTGCATAATTTCTTGAAGTATTTCAAAGCAATGAATCAATCAGATGTATTGATAGAAAGAATCATGTACTCAGTGAACGAAATATGTGTAAGACAATTAAGATAATATAGCCTTATTCTCTTCCATGAACTTATATCTAAGCGATTTAAAAGAAATTAAATGTTACTGTGGTGAAAGCTTATAAGCCAGTTAACAGCTACGCTACCCGAGCCATTGCTTTTGTATCGTGGGCATGTTACTGGGCTGCGAACCACAAGGTCCCAGGTTCTATCCTCGCGCATCTCAATTCGCTACGTAACCAATATCCCTGACGGATCGGCTGTTTGCCAAAGGTCACTAGTAAAATGATAAAGATATGTGAAAAAGAAAAAACGAATTTTTTTTTCCTTCGCGGAGGAATATTCTACCTGTTCGTAAGAAATTTTTACCAAGTATGAAAGTGTTTTTTCCTCCTACTGAATTATTACGAGCAAATTACAACCGGAGGAATGTTGGGGAATTATAAAAAAAAAATAATAATAATCAAATGCTGCAGAAAATGTTTATTTCAAAATGCACTTCAAAGCATCACAGCAGGAAATATGTAAAGGAAGATAAATGTACTTCAGGTGACAGTTTATTATCTTAGAAAAATCAAATCAAGTGAAATCTGAAACAATAAGGGATTGTTCCGATAAAGGAGGGTTTCCAGCTCCAAAACTAGATTAATATGATATTGGCAAAAGAGTTAATGAAAAAAAGAAAAAACACTGAGAGCAAAGATCAGTTCCTTGGAATATTTGGCTGCGATACCTGTAAAATGACTTTGAAACAATTCACAATGGATGAATCTTTAGTAGAAAAATTGTTCGGAGTTAATTTAAGGATCGTATAGAAGCTATCCCCCCTTTCTATACAGATGCTATAATTCTATTTTAAAAAAAATCTAACTTACTTATTTATCATTGCATCAGAGAAGAAACATTAAATGAACATAATTCTATGTAAAATGTTATATCTAATACTCGCAAGAAAACAGCATGGAAATTTTTTGAATTAAATGCCTGCTTGATTGCGGCGGCGATCTGGTGGTAAGACCGGAGGGTCTCAGGCTCGAGACCCGATTCCACTGAAGAACCGCCATATAAGCGGGTCTGGTGCACGTTAAATCAGTCGGGACCGGACGTCCTCCCTCTGGTGTGGTGTGGAAGTTTGGAGAGGGGGGATGTCAGCTCTGGTGTCTTCCTAGTCTTCTGACCGCGGTTCAAAATGACGAGGTCCATTCCAAAATAGCCCTAACGTTGCTTTAAAACGGGACGTTAATATAATTTACTAAGTTTGCTTCATTGCATCGTATAAAATAAGAAATATAATATAGCATAGTGCAATAAAGATATATTTTTTTTTTTGAAAAAGGATTCATTTTAAAATAATTATTGTTTTCACATAGTAAAGTAATATACTATCTTTAAAAACTTTAAAATTATTTCTATAAAACAATTTGCATTAATAGCCCTAAATTTTCAATAATCAAAGATTTTTATCAAAAATTCGATTAAACTTCTTTTCAGTTATGTAGTTTTATATCAAGGTATCAAAAGGTGCTTTATTTTATTTTTTAAAGTCGAAAAAAAATCCTTTGAAACTCCGATGTCTATATGATATATTATCATGTTCAATTATTAAATTACTATCAAAATAGAATATATAAAAAAAATGGTATCTACACACAAAGAAAGCTAAAGTTGGAAATATTTTTCATACGCTGAGAAATCAAAACTGCAGATAGTTTTATGAATTGATTTAGCAGAATATGGATTGAATTTTAAGAAATTTTTAAATGTAATTTTTCGTTCCATTAATAATCTTATATGAAAATATGCATACTTATAGATGAACACCTAAATTTCTTGTGATAAATAAATAATTGTAATAAAAAGGAGTGGTACAAATTTTTTTGTGATTATATACACCTTTTGAAATTAAATAACAATTTTTAAGAAATAAACTTGAAAAAGTTGGGAAAAAAGCCAGCAAAAGTGATCACTCCGAAACTTTGTTGCATAGTTTCTAATAAAGATTTTTATCCCCTCACATAAATTCGGGTAACTAAACTAATATAACTTGGGTAAGACAGTTAACATCACAAGTGCTCAGATTTTTATTTTTAGTATCATGCATCTGAGAATTTTATGCTTCGTAGTATAGTAAAGAATTTGTGTTTTAGATGTCTTTTCAATTGATTGAAACTCAAATTTGACGCGGACGCACAGTTTCAGTAACAAGACTGAAGAAATTTCATTTAATTCTTTAAGACATTATGTTTTTCTGTTGTATTTATGTGAATACGAAAATCTATCTAAATCCTCATGATTGACTTTCAGGAACACAGCGGAAATCATCAGGAGAAAAATTTTCTCACATATTTCTTAATTAAGGTGTTAAGGACTAAGAAGTCTGAAACGTGAGAATTTTTTAAAATCTCGAATTCAATTTTTTTTTTATTGTCACTGTACTTTCTCTTCATGTACGAGTACTTAATAATGGAGGAAATTTAAATTCCTTATTAAAATTAAAAACGAGTAATACTTAATTAAAATTTCTTTAATCAAATCGCCTTTATCAAATTAAAAGTATAATGATAATTATTGATTATGAAACGATTAAAAACTATTTAAAATGGGTGAATTATACAGAAACCATCACTATTCAGTGACAGACTAAAAGTTACAGTAACCCTACGGTAACCACAACAGTGCTTAACACGTCAACCATCGGTGATGGGCATTGAATTTTCCTTTCAGGTCACGTGATAGACGTTAAATTTGCATCAGAGACTGCGACAGTCACCGGTGATTAACACTATAAAATACGATATAAAACCAAAAAAATACATTTTATTAATAAATTAATAAGTGCGCTTAAATTTTTCTTATAACATTTTGTTGTTGTTTCTAATGGCTCTTGTCTAGACAAGCCCACTGAGTTTAAGAAGTCATTTGTGGTTTAAGCCTAGAGTACGTCTCTTGTTTTTTCTGTAGCGCCATCTAGGGCCAAGAGAACGACTTAACTACACACACGTCACAACCCTTTTTACGGGACGGACTTCATTCACGCATTTCATTCACTCATCCACAGATCGTCATTTAGACCTGAATCAGAGAACGATCACCCCTGATCCAGTACCACCAGTGGTATTACTCTCGACATGGAGCGCTTTGTGACCAAGACAGATTTATACGTGCGTCATCCACCACACACGCGGAGAATCTTCGGCCGACGGGGTTCGAACTCGCAACCCAAGGGATACGAATCCAATGCCCTACCATCCAGGCTATCCTGGCCTATCGTAACATTTTAATAGATTTCATTGAAACACGGTAAACATCTTGTGTGTAATATGAATCTAAAGAGTTAGAACATCATTGGAGACCACGGGGCCAAACGGAAAAGAAAATCAATATCGACATGGTGTTTAACGTGTTAAGCAAATGATTAGCCGGCGTCCTGGCATAGGGGTAGCGCGTCTTCCCCGTGATCTGGGCGTCCCGAGTTCGAGTCCCGGTTTGGGCAAGGTTGTTCTTCTGTTGTTCTATCTGTGAGATGTGTGAATGTGCCCTCCTGTAAAAAGGGGTTGTGCAAGCGAATGAGTGATGCGTGAGTAGCAAAGTCGTACTCTTGGCCCTAGTTGGCGCTGCTATAAAAAATAAGAGACGTTCCCCTCAGGCTTAAATCGCTGTCTTCGTAACAGCGGGCTTGTCAGTGGCAAGTGCCATAAGAAACAACAACAACAACAAATGATTAACAAGATACTAATTTATATTCCGAATATAATTTATTCTTCTCCTATTCTTTTAAACATTATTCTTAGAAGTTTCCCTGTATTTTTTTTTCAGCTCCTCGGAGCCGGTATCACAGCTGTGGGCATCTGGCTGAAAGTAGACAAAGACTTCTACAAAATCCAGGAGAATCTGGACATCAAGCAGTTCGATACAGCCACCACCATCCTCATCATCGTCGGAGTGGTCGTCATGGTCATCGGCTTCTGCGGCTGCTGGGGAGCCATTGCGTCCAAAATCTGGATGCTCGTTATCGTAAGTTTTTGCATCGAAGCAGTGGAGCTCCTGATTCGTATTTTTGATTATAAAATTGATGCGAGAATTAATGTCAGTTTGCAATGAAGACGTTCATTGCCATGTGGATCATATTTATCTAATTGTACTGAATCAGTACCTAATTAAATTATCTTTTTTTCTACTGTAGTTAAGAGATAGCAAAGAAAGGAGTCATCTGATTTAGATACATGGTCCGATTATCGGTAATGTATAGAGGAATAGAGGTAGCGTTAAATTAAAAATACGAAACGAGATCCGGGTTTCCTTTTTATTCAGCTTCGACTAACCATAAAAAGAAATCAAGTTCTAAAAACATAATGATTTATTTCAAACTTTATGTGCAAATATGGTTACTTTTTGATTTAATCATTTTGAAGATTCAGGATGATGGAACAGGTGTCCGATTTCCAATCCGAAGAATGTTGCTACCAATGATGCGAGATGGAAATATATATTTGAAGCTTCTCGGCAGTCTGATGTTCTTCGAATTTTCCTTTAAGAATATCAGTCAAAAATGACTAAACATTTACTCATTAATTTACAATTTTGGAATACTGACCATTCATTCTTTCAGCAATGGATTAACGCAGATAACTGTCTCCCCCCATTAAAATGCTGCGGTGGCCTGTTGATAAGATCTCGGCTTCAGAAAGAGTTTCAGTTCGATACCTGATTCCACCGAAGAACTATCGTGCAAGAGGGTCTGGTGCATACTAAATTCGTCAGGACCAAGCGTCCTTGAGTTGGTGTGGTGTGGAAGTTTGGAGAGAGGGGGACAGCTCAGGTGTAGTACTCGTCATCTGTCAGCGGTTCAAAATGACGAGGTCCGTCCCACAATAGTCCTAGTGTCGCTTTAAAACGGGACAATAATGTAACTAAACTATACTAAACTACCCCCCCCCTCCACTAAAAATTTACTTTAACCTGTTACTAGCTTGTAATTTCTGCTTCTTCATATAGCGTGGATCATTCTGAGGGATTTTTCCAGTTATGAATTTTCAAGCAACTCTAGTATATTTTGTACTTTTCTATTTTCACAGCACTTAGTTGGCAGAATTCTGAATCGCCCTATATAGTTCTATAGCTATAAACAATAGATAACCGCAATGCGTTTTGTTGGAGCTAGTAATTCATCCAGTATAGTTAAAGATCAATAACTTTAAATAACAAACATATTATAAATTAACCAGCAAGAGTGATCTCTACAAAGCTTTCTCGCATATTTCGGTCTCTGCAAAACTTTCTCGCATCTTTGGTCTTTCCAAAGCTTTCGAACATCAAAATTGAGGACTTTAAGTAAGGCAGAGAGCGTCATGCATAGCATTGGTGCACAATAGTCACGAAATATTAATCTATAATATTTTTGCTGAATCTATCGTATGATCCTTGGCGAGTTTCTTGGCGATTAATCCCTGACATGCGATTAGCAGTATCTGAAGACCGAATGATGCTTTAGATGCGTTTTTCCCAACCGAATGAAACCAAAATTTGGTACAGGGTAACAATTGCAGTCGCAAAATCACATGTAAAATTTGATACATTTAAGTTGTTGAGTTTTTAAGTTACATGCATCTGAAGGTACTATCAGCCCATTGCTGGATTTGGCTCAAACTTTTGTAGATCTCAGCACTATAAATAGTAAATTTTTGCGTCGCATTTCATTCATCTAGTTCTCTTTGTTCTATAGTTATCATGCTCATTTACATTCGAGCAGTAGGGCAGACAGCCTCTGAATATTTTGCTCAAAATTTATTAGAAATATTCAAATTTAGTATTAAGACCATATACTAAATTTCACCAGTCTAGCTGAAAGCATTTTTTTTTTAGTTACTGCCACAAACGGATCAATATCTTCTAAAAATTTGTTTTCCGATCTCGGGGAAGTTTAAAATATGGAAACTCGTAAAAAAATCTCGAGTTTGAATTTTTTGAAAATTATAATATTTTCTCTATACTTTGCATACGAGAAAGTAAAAAACATCGATATATTTTAATTAAAAACATAATATAAAAGTATTTATAAATTTAAAGGATGTTACTATAAATATAAGATGGTATTAACTTAACTAGACAAAAAAATTAATGAAAACTCACTCTTTTATAAAATTCTAATACAAAAGTTTGAAATATTAATACCAAAGAAAATAGCAAAAGTATAAAATAATTTCAAACCGCAAAGAAAGGAAATGAAAATCTGGGCAATGGATTCTGTCTTTAAATGAGCGATGAACCATATATGTTCGTTTTTTGAGCTTAAATGGATTCCATTAGAAATTAGTACAAAAAGAAGCGAAACAATATGAAACATATTTAATGAAATTTTTACTTATGACGAATTCATACATACTTCTAAATATTCAATTTTTAACAATAATATGATAAAATTTTATCTATTTAAATTCCATTCTTAAATAATCGTATTTAAATTGCTATATAAAACTCCTTCTTTGTGGTAACTTTTTTTATAATGTAATAATAGAATGCAAATCCTATTAAATAAGATCATTTTTATGGGCACATATAAACTTAAATCCAATTAAAGCACCAAAAAAAAATCGCAGAAAATTCTCATTATTTAAGAATAGAAATCAGAATTGCAATTTCTAAGTGTATGTGCGCAGCTCAGAGTAAACAAAGGGCTGTAGGTATGCAAAATCTCGGTTATATTCTTGGAGAGGAAAAGGGTTCATATTTAATGCATTCCAGAATGCCTTCAGTTGTTAGACGTGGTACTTACCTGGTTTGCCTGAATGCCGCTCGGAATATGTTTTTTACTTTCTCCTATGCTAAGTATAAAGAAAGTATAGTAAAGTCGAAAAATTAGAAGCGATTTGGACGAATCTATATGTTTCAGGGATCTTGGATTTCAGAAAACATAATTTTGGCATTAAATATGTCTCTGTCTGAGGCAAAGATAACTCAAAACCATTTTCAGCTTGCGCAAAATATGTTGAGAGGAAGTCTGTCCAGTTGTTCGAATATAAGTCACATTTTAAATACAAAATGAAGAGATCTAGATAGGTAAAATTCGTTACACAAATTTAACACATATGATGTAGATACCTGAGCCAAATCCATCAAGGAGATGACCGTCTGTCCATCTGTATTTTTAGAAACCTATAGAAGCGATAAAAATGCAATAACTTAAATACAGGTTTCGGCAGAAAACCCCGAACAAAATAATTTTTTATATAATTTGACTAAAAATAAACAAATTAACAAAATATAGCAAATAATAATAATAGTAGACTTTTACTAATAAATTTTAATTTTTTGCAAAGTGGCCACCTTTTACAGTGATGCAGGGGCGCAAATGCTTATTGAAATTTTCAGCAATGGGCCGCAAGTCTTCTACTTTTAATCTTTCCGAAGCCATTGCTTTAGAGAGTCCAAACTTCTATGTCGTTTAAGGAAAGCCCTAGACACCAAAATGGATCATAAACTGTAATCATAGGATTGAGATTCGGCGAGTATTGTGCCCACTCTCCAGATGATATCACGTCCGGAAAATGCGCCTTGCACCACCCTTCTGTCTTTTTAGTCTTGTGAGGTGGTGCGGAATCTTGTTGAAACTCCTACTTTTCATTACCGAAGTGCATTTTGGCCCACGGAAATACAACAGCTACTAGAATGTCTCGCTGATATACTTTTTGATTTATTTTAACTCCCTCATCCACAAAAACAGAGGTGTTTTGCCCTTGCGCAAATTCTGCCCCAGCCCATGACCGACTTCGAATTTTTTTCGATGTTCAACAATTGCTGAAGTGCTTGGAGCGTCTATAGACTAGATCCGATAGTACTCATTAATGAAAAAGAATCTCTCACAGCGCTGCCATGCGGCCCGTTTCAAAAGTTTTCGACATTTTTTGACCCGCATGACTGTCTTTTATTCAGTAAGAAGCTAATCTTTTTGGAACTTGTAAGGCTTCAGTTCAAGCTTTGTTTTTGCCACTTGTTACACTGATCGGTCTCTTATTCCCAATTCACGAACGATTTTTCTCATGGAAACTCTCGAATTTTATTGAACTCGCTTTTTGATAATCTTACGTCTATTAAAAGTATTCACCATAGGTTTTTTTTCACTTCATGGACTTTAACAATCATTGCCATCATCTTTGAAACGATAGATTGTATCAGACACTGTTTGCCGAGGCACATTAAACAAATGAACGACTTCATACTGTCGTTTTCCTTGCTTAAACAACTCTAAGATAACAGATCTTTTGTTTGGCAGTGTTAAAAAGGCAAAAGACAATAAGTAAACTAAAATATACATTATAAAATATGTTATGATTGAAGGAAACTAACAAAAGGAAATGGACAAAAATTAAAAAGAAATTATTTAACTTCTATGATGTAATAACTTTGTTCGTTTTTTTTTTCTTTTTAGTTTGCAATATATCTAACAGATGACTCCCGTAGTCAATACGGGTAGAATTGCAATAAAATGTTCCTAGATAGGTTTTATTTCTTTTCTGTTATAAAAAAAAGTATTTGCATGCCACAAGTAGTGTTTTTTTTGAATCTGTAGTTAAAAATAAAATTAGAATTATTAACAATGAGTGACAAATAATAGAAGATAACTCTAACATCGCATCAGATAATAAATCCAAAATTTCTCTCTCTGATTTAGGCAGTTATGAAAGCTCTTTGCTGGATTTCTTTGCTGGTGACTATACACGAAAAAAAAGAAAAAATCGATCACCTAATTTAGAGATTTTAGGAAATTGAAATTTAGAATATAAAAGCTGAATGCTTAAAGGATTATATATATATATAATATAACATAATTTGAAGAAGCAGTCTTGAGTTTTTTAACATTTTTTATTCTCGTCATTTTTTTCAATATAATAATCCATTTTTTTTGTCGTGATGTGCACGCCATGACGAAAGCTAACGGGAAGATAGAGAGTAGGAAGGGGTGACCATGAGAAAATATTCTAAGCTTATGTAACTTTATAAAGGAATTTGTCGACTCGGCGTTGTGATGCTGCAGAAAAATCAATTCCCGCGCAAGTCTGAAGTAACAATGTAGCCGGAGTTCGAATGATTAGAAAATTATTTTTAGAGTGTAGATTGATTAGAAATTAGTATGTATTATTTTCTAACATTAATCTTTGTAAATTATCTTTCACAGATTGTTAAATTTTCTGGAAGAAAGCTGACTTTAAAAAGAAATGCCGTTTTTTTGGCAGTTAATAAAAATTAGCATAATTTCTAAAATTCAATATATTTAACAGCTGACAGGAAATTCACATAACCGATTTGATTGTATTTTTATTTTAAAAAAAAGTTTACTTTTTGATACAATATGGCAGAAAAAAATAATTATATGGATAAGACAATTCCTTTCGCTTATTATGTGTTTTTAAATACAGAATTTCATTAATTATATGAGAGAAAAAAAAAGTGCTGCAGCAGTGACACCATTTCGCCAAGTCACTGCTATATCATTCAATATATTAATTCAATAAAAAGTAATATTTTTTATTGATTGGTGAATGAATGAATGGTTTGAGATTAAAAGTTTCTTGAAGTAAAGATTACGGATTTCATAATGTCTAAGTCATTCGTTATTATCAAGAATCTGAAGACTCATTTTATTCAAATGTCACAACACAAACAAGTATGAAGTGAGAATTATGTTGGAAAATATGCAATTTTTATTTATAGTGACGTAGTATTTAAAGTGACGAATCAGTCATATGCTCTTCAACTTTCCTTTTATTGTTTTCATTTGAATTCCTGCTACTGTTGTTTTCAAACTAACCTACAATAACTTTAGGATTCTTAAATTCAGGACGTGCTGCCATCTAGCGACAGAATTTAAAATAAAAAAGGAAATTTACGCAAAGCAAATTCATTTTCAAGTGGCAATAAAAATTATAATAAATATAAAAATTGTTTAATTACTAATATACTTTTAGTATATTTCTAATTCATTCTTTTAGTGTTGAAATGTATAAATAAATATTGTAAGCAGAGGTTTCTCAATATTTTGTTACTCCGAATTACATTGAAAATTTTATGTGAGTTTGGATCTATGCCTATTTAGTTACCTTTTTGAAAGTTAGGTAACTAGATAGTCATTAAGAAATTTCATGCAAAACAATCTCTTTATAATTAAAATTTATATTTTTCATCAAATTTAAAATCAATTGCCATCATTTATTTACATTGAATTCTTCATTTCCATTCAAGTATTCAATGAAATGAATTCGATTCACTAATCAACTAATGTGAATTAGTTTACATTTACGCAAATTTTGAAGACCAGCCTCATTTATTTTTACATAGGAGTAGCTAATATTTGTGAAACAGCTGTAGACACATCATTTAAATATTTTTTTTTTCATTTTCTACTTTATATTTTTATGACCAGAATATTATTTTTAATTTTCATATGAATATGTATTTGATCATACTTTGTTTCAAAGTGCTCTATTTTGATTTCAGTTTTCTATCATTATGATCATTATCATAATTCTGGAAATCGCTGTAATAGCGCTTGTATGGACATCTGTCGCTAGTCAAAATGTAAGTATACCCAGTTTTTTTAAAACAAAAACGCACATTTAATGTTATTTAATAAATTTCATCTTTTAATTACAACTTTACTTTTTCTCAGAAACGATTCTTAAACTTTGTTGGAATAAAGTATTTGTATTTCAGGATGTCTTTACGATATTGTTTTTTAAAACTCAGAATGCCGCGAAAATACTGTTGAAATTTAAGCATTTTATATTTATAGGGCATTTGTGGCTTCGTATTTGGTATTATATAGAATATTTTTTTTTAAAAAGAAAATTTTAAATATCATTGAGAAATTGTTGATGCAACATCTTTATATTTTAAACAACACCATGAAAAACAAGTTTTAATCCTCCAAAGGCCACTAAATTTAAAAAAAAAAATGTTTTTTTTTCACCTTAAAAAACGCATAGCTGAAATGGCATACTCTGATCATAACACATTTTACAGCTGATAATTTTTTTTTTCTACCTTCAGTTCCCTCTCTATCAAATATATGCCATTGTGTCTCAAGAGACTTGAGAATTCTTCGACGCCCTTTCCGTGACTCCTGCTGCCTTTTGTTTCCTCTCATGAAATATGAGAGCATGGAACCTATTCCCTAGAAATTGTAGAAATTCATTTCATCTCTTCACTCATCATTCATTTTCTTCAAATGCCTGGAAAATACTATTGTGATAGTAATAGAAAAAAATTTCCCACAATCCACTCTCAAATCTTACACTCTGCTGTCACCCTCTTCGAAAACTACAAACAAAGCTGGACACTCTCATTCTATCAAGAAAATCTCATCACCCTCCCGGTTTTCTTCGTTGATACTGCATGTGTTTGTAATTATTTGAGTTGCGACAAAGAAACCAGATTCTAAAACCCATTAGCAGACATTAATTTTAGCGGAAAGTATCACTTGAATCTGATAGTAATGTTTGAATTTGAATGAAATTGACAGTAATGCTATTGGATACTTTGTGTTAATAAGGTACCTTGTTCAGGCAGATCTATCGCAGAGTGGACAATGGGCTACCATTAAAACGATCTCTTTCAACAAGCCGTGTTAAAAAATAAAAACCAAAGCATTAAATGACCTGAATTCCCATCAAAGAATTGAAAAATGAAAGATTTTATAATAATAATAATAATTCTCTACAGATAGATTAATTTCAGCTCAGGTGTCGTCCTCGTTATCTGACCACGTTTCAAAATGACGAGGTCCGTCCCAAAATAGCCCTAGTGTTGCTTTGCAACAGGACGTTACTATAACTAAACTGAACTATGACTTCAATCTTTTTTGAGTACCATAAGCACTTTTTTATTATCTTTAATAGAGTGTGTTGATCTGTATAATTTTTTCCACGATTTGGAATTGAAAATTTTGAAATAAAAATTCAAGTGACATTACTTACAAAAGTTTGCTTATCCAATATAAATGAATTCCATGCGCTATCTACCATTCATTAAGGTAATCAAATCTTCCGCATATCAGAGTTAAATTTAAAAAATGAGTGATAAATTTAAGAACTAGAGATAAATTTAAAATTCCATTTATATTTATTTTATTTCTGCAAACACTTCATTCAGAAGATATCAATAAAACTTGGTTTATTTTTGTCTTTTCATTTTATTTTTAAGCATATTTTATTCTCTTTTCCAGATGCAAGAAGACATCAAACTGAAAGCCAAAGATGCTCTACAGCACATAACTGAAGATAAAAACAAACAACTTTTCATTGATTTAATTCAATCTAGGGTAAAAATTTTTTTTTATTCAATATGTTTATCTATTTACAGCCCTTAGCGCATTTTTGATTATATTTAAGTATTGGTATTTACAAAAATGTTTTTTTTATTTCAATTGGATTTTGAACCTTTAAACTAATAATTATGATGCATCTAACTTCGGATTTAATGCACAGTAAACTCATACGTTTTAAACTGATTTTTTTGTGTGTGTCTTTCATGTTTTTAAAGCCAATGACATCTTAATGTTTCTCCACATACGCTCTTGTTTATGAGATGTGACAATAATATTATATAAATGACCACAGTAAAATAGAATATAAGTGTTAAATTAAAAACTCTTTTTCTAAATAAATTTTGTAAAACATTTTAATGACTCCAGGACAAAATTCTCTTAGAAATCGGCAATTCTTAATTAAAAATTGGGAATGAAAAGAATCGAATTAAAAAAAAAAGACTTGCCATTTTATTTCATTTTAAAGTGGATGAATTTCCACATTTTAGATCTCCTCGGGTCCAAAAAAAAGTAATGCTGCCTGTGAACATAATGCTTTATGCTTTAAATAAGATCAATTAAATTTAGCATGTGGTTGTTACACCAAATTTGTAGATTTCTGTCAAATGTTGAATGAAATTGATGTAAAATAAATTTGTCTGTCCAAACTCAAAATAACGACGCCAATTAAAAATAGCCAGACAGATTAAATTTCTTACCCAATTTTAGCATTTATGCTTTAAATAATAAATGTTCAAAATGCATCAGATTTTGAACAAAATCTGTTGAAGGATTGGTCATCTCTCTGTCAGTATATTCGCATGCATGTAATCCCGATGACTCAAGAGCGCAACGGCTTTATAAACAAAATTTGGTGAGTGATTTTGCTACCAAAATTGTAAGGATCTTTTTTTGCAAAATGTTAGATCCAATCTGTAGGAAACAAGCATCTAAAGTACATACTCGAATTTCATTGCTATCCAAGATAGAGAAATTTGCACAGTCCAAGCGGATAGTTTACAAACAAATCGTGCAGATATTGCAGCGGATTTCATCCTCGATATATCGTATAACTTCTAAAAGTAGCTATAAAACACAATTAAATAAGTTGCATGAAATATCGGAGGATTTAGAAATTATGAAATATACAGTTGTAACAGTATTTATAAAATATAAAAAGCACGAAACTTAAAAGAAATAGCAAGGTTTAAGAACAAAAAATGTAAATAATAATGAAAATTTTAACAAAATAATTTGAAGTAATAAAATAATAATGACAACAATAAAAGAATAAGAGAAACGAATATATATATATAATTATAAAATGGATCATACAATAAAAGTGAAGAATAAAATAGCAGTATAAATAAATATAATTAAAAATACTAATAAGCATCTTTTATAAAATTCATATGCTACAATTTAATATTGCCACGGTTTAGAATCCCAGTATATTAATTATGCAAAAGAGTTTCCATTATATTTTATACAATAATCTTGATGCCAATGTTTTCAGTCTTAAGCTGAACGAATTCCAAAATTTCTATAGCTCTCTATTCATTAAAATCAGTAACAAATATATTCATTGTAATGTATAGTAAATTTTAAACGCTATGCTATGAAGTGCGAAACTCTCATGTATGGAACTCTGAAGAAAAAAATTCTGAGCACTCTGCCTTTTTGCTTGCAAATAGCTTTCACTGCCTTGTTGAGAGCTCAAAATTCTCATGCGGAATGAGGCATCCTTATTTGGGAATATATGAGACTTTTTGGTGTGACCATTCCTGCTAGTTATTTGAGTTATCAGTTCGTTTGTTAATTTTATTTATTCATACTTAATTCTCTTTATTTTCATATACTAATTTTATTTTGTTACTTATTTACCTAACAATGGAAACAGCTTGCGTGTTGCGGTGTTGATGGACCCGGAGATTACAGTCTTGATCCTTTGCATCCTAAGCCAATCCCGGGCTCATGCACGCCCAAAGGTTCCGCAACTCCCTACTCAAAGGTATGATTTTTTTTAAAAACACTTTCATTTAGCTTAAATTGTTTTAACTGTTGTCTGTCTGTGACAAAGATAACTCAAGAACGCTTTGAGCCAGACTAACGAAATTTGGTACATAGTCTTTACATCAAATGTGTTGATTGCTATTCATTTTTAAGCTCTGTCTGTCTGAGTGTTCGAAAATAAGTTAACACATTTACAACAAAAGGAAGAGAGCTAGGTAAATAAAATTCAGTACACTGATTTAACATTTACATTGCAGATACCTGTCAAATTTTCAGCCAAATCGAATAAATGGTTTATACTCTGTCGAACTGTTCTTTAAGAAACACGTAAACGCGGTAACTCAATAACGCCATGAATTAAATGTATCAAATTTGGTATGTGGTTTTGCGATTTCAATTGTAATTCTGTATCAAGTTTTTGTCACAATCGGTTGAAGAAAGCGGGTCTAACGTAAAAATTTGCTTTCGCATACCATTAACTTCATGTCAGAAGAATACGATAGATTTTGTAAAAATGCTAAATTCAAGCCAAAGATTAATTTTTCGTAACTATTGTACGCCAATGCCTTGTAAGGCATTCCTTGCCTTACCCAAGGTCCACAGTGAGTTGTGAGGGTTGGGGAAGGGGATGACATCTTTATTAGAAAGTTTTAAGGAGACCTCTCCTAACCTTTTTTCCTCCAGCTTACTCCCTGATATACTAGAGCAGCGATTCCCACACTTTTAAACTTTCTGAGCCACTTTTTAGAATACGAATCCTTCGCGATTCACTTCATTCTCACTCAATTGCATTTTGAAGAAGTACAGAGCGCGCTGTCATTCAGAAAGACGTTTTATAGGTCCAAAAAAGCATTTTGTAAAGGGAAAAATCTTTCGTTGCAAAATATAATAAATACTTACGCGAACAAAAATGTACCACTTTGAAATGAGCGCGTATGAAAGCTGAATTCAAATTTCACAGAGAAAAAATTTCTGATTTGATGGGCTTGGTCTGAAGTATTGTGTATAATCTTAAGTCACATATTGGAACAACTGGTGATCCAACTGATGTGTAGGGTACAAAATAGGATTCTTTTTATATGTTATCAGCAGATTGTAAAAACATTTTCTTTGTTTCTTGTCATTCAAAACGAGTCGCTTATTTGCGTGTTGAGCTAAATTTTTTTTTTCTGTTACTACCACATAGCTTGGTGAAAGCATTGAGCTTGCCACAATTTAAGCCACAATTTGCAACACATTTTTTCAAATTTTGGCTAGATAATATTCATTTAAGATTCTCTCGTGACCAACCAAAGATTGATTAGATATCCACTGTTTGGGAGCCTCTTATACTAGAATTTTGAAATTTTAAGCACTTGTAATGACAATGCGTTTGTATATGTTCAGAACTTAATTCTGAATTATTGGATTTGTTTCATTAAACTTTATTTGCATTCAAGTAGATGTATTTGATAGTGAATTTACACACACACACACACACACACACACACACACACACACACACACACACACACACACACACACACACACACACACACACACACACACACACACACACACACACACACACACACAAATATATGAAAGAATATGACATGACCTGGGGACATAAAATAATGTGAAAACAATTTGGTGGTAAATTAGTTAAAACGAAAATTATTAATTAACGAAAATTATTCATATCATTGAATGATCCTATAGTTTCCTAGTAATATGGAATAAAATCCTTAAGAGAATATTTTTAATAAACTAAACTCAGTGACACGACAGCCCATGTGGGCCAAGGCCTACAGTGCTCATATCTGCTTTCTTGACCGAGGGCCCTGGGGTGCATGGCGTATGTCCGGGTTAGGTGGCCAGCTTAACGTGGACCCCCCAGTGTTTAGTTCTCAAGCATGCTTGGTCCCGAGTTTATAGACTCACTGAAAGCATGAAAGGCGGAATCGATCTCGCCCAGCCCGAGGATCGAACCGCGGACCTGGTACGCCACCGGGTTTCAATATTTATAATAAGAAAATCCTTATATTGAATTACAAGTGCGATTTGATACACAGATATCTCATAGTGGAAATAGGGAAGAATATAGATTGTTGTCTTTTATTTTTTGTAAGAAATTTTAATTAATCACAAAATTATAATTTCATTGAAATTTGAAGTCAGAAATTCAATTAAAACAATTGATGTCTTGTGATTTTTGTCTAGTAGTATTTAAAATATGGTTTTTCATAGACTCCTTCGAAAATAATTTAAAACCAATTCAAATATCGATTTCTCTGCAGAAAATGAAGTAAAAAAAATACTGACCTCTCTTTTTCATTATTTCATTAAGTAATGATTATAAAAGTTTATATATATATATATATATATATAATATAATATTACTATTTTGTTTTCATAATACTTTTCTTGTTAATTAATTTTCATCTGTTTTCAGGGATGCTATGCTGCCGTTATTGATTTCTTAAAAGGCAAAGCTGCCCTCGTTGGTGGGGTAGCAGTAGCTGTTTTATTGTTACAAGTAAGTGAATACGAAAAAAAAAACTGTTGAATATAAAAGTTTTTCAGAATATTATGTAATCAACTATATTACAAAGCGATATTCTGAAACGAGACAACACAAAAATAAACAGTAACAATCCTCCTACAATTCAGATATTCCACCTACATGGCTTCTATATAATTACGTTAATGAATATCAGCAGCCTTTCTAACGCAAGGTATTCAAACATTCTTTTTTTCACATTTTTTCTGCATGCCATCGAAATACGGGTATTATGAGATAATATTCTTGGATTTAAAAAAAATAAATAATCGTGATTCCAAATTTTTGAGTCATTTTTGCAATTTACTATATAATAGAAATGCAAATGAGTTTAAATTAACTTACAACTTTTAACTGAAATTATTTTTGAGTATTACGAACTTTCGACTGTTAATTTTTAATATTGCAGAGAACATGGATAAGGAATTTATTGGTTAATATTTTCAAAGTGAGATATTTTCAGAGGTAAAAAATATACAAAGCAGGGTTAAAAAAAGAGAATCTTAAAAAGTTTATATGTGACTATATATTGAGATCAAATGAACACTATATAACCATATTTATGAAGTCAATATTGATAGTATTGTGCTTGTTACACATTTAAAAATTCGATTACTTATGTTGATTTTAGAAAAGCCACACTCTTCTCAAAGAAACATTAAACAAATATTTTTTCACATTAAAATACATCCCACTATACACAGCAATTCATTTCGGATTTCAATTAAATGCTACAACATTAAAACTTCGAATATAATATCAGAACATTGAATTCCTAAAAATGGAGGATCTATTCTGATATTTACCAAAGTAACATTAACTCTTGTACAGAACAATGCATTATTAATTGTATTTATAGAAAAAGATTATGCAATGCTAAAACTAAGGAAAGATTGATATTGAATATTATTTTTAAAGAGATGTTTGAAATGGAACCTTTTCTTTGAATCAGCCATGAGAATAATTTTGGGCATATAATTTTATTTGGTAAAATAAGATTATTTAAAATTTTCTCGAGTTCGATCAAATGATGCCCAATTCCAATCAAACAGCTGCAAAAGAAGTGAAGTTTGAGATGAAAACCTGAAAACAAATTTATTACTGAGTAAATTGAGATGAAATCATACATGCAAATTTTAAAATTAAATTTATCTTTCCATATTCATACTTTCTAATGTCATTTATATTTAATCAATATCTCAATAATTGATTAACCTTCCTCTTTTGTATAATTATTAACATCTACTTGCATATGTATCGATGTTCACACACGATGTTGAGCCCCCCCCCCCATCCAGAGGATCATATCAAGTACTATGGGGGGTGCACGTATCAGAAGGAGTTAGAAGATGGACGTGAACCAAAGTTTACAAGATTTGATTAATTTCCTTCCTTCACCAATAATGCTCCACAATAAGAAGTGGGGGGGGGATTTAAGTAACTGTATTTACTACAATCGTGCTATTTCTCTGTGGCCACTCCACATTTCATACATTCTGCGTCTCAGCAAATGCAAGTCTTGCTTATGAAAAATCAAAGATGGTCCGCCAAATCGTCAGATAATAGCTATATCTTTTTTTTTATATTTAAGTATTGTTCTTAATTATATAACAGCGAAAATGTACATTAAAACAAAGAAAAATGTAATTTAACCGTAACGTGTTTGAAAATGAATTCAGAGACTAAAGCAATTAAACATGGTGTTATAAAATATACTAAAAATATTTTTAATGCATTAAAATTAAAGAAAAAATGTAAGAAATAAAATTATATCGCTGAATAAGCAATTTTTGGCTTAAAATGGTGTAACAATAGATTTTGTGAAATAATATATATCATATTTACCGAGAATAAGGTTAATATTTCTGCTAATTTTTATTAAAAAATCCAATCAGAATTTTGAAAAGTCCTTTATTTTTCAGTATCTAGTACTTAAGAAGTAACTACGCGTCAGATTTAGTAATTCTAGGTTCAGAGGTCTGTGATGCAGAGAATTTTGAACGTTTTTTGTAGCATGAATATCATAATATTTGAACAGTTTCCAGCATATAAATATCATTAAATTTAAAATATGAACTGTAATTGAATATGACGGTTTGGGAAGTATATTAAAAGAAAAATATGAAATGTTAAACAGTTTTATGCCATGTCATTGCAGAAATGTGTTGCAATTTATTTAGAAGTTATTTCTGTTTCTAATTTATAGTTTAGATAAACTCATCTTGTCTAGGAAATCTTTTCAAGCAGACACTATTTTAGCCTTTTCTTATCAGTTGGATTTTTGGAACTTCTGAGTAATGTCGTAAAACCATTCGTTCGATTGAAAAATTCTTAAAATTGAAAGATTAATCATTTATGTTGATTTTTTAAAGATAAAAGTAATAAAGAATATATTTTTGCTAAAATTCAAAAACATTTCAAAAATTATTTCATTTTATAAAAAACTGAAATGAATTACATTATAACTCTTACGTACGTGACACAAAAATCGCCCTTATTATTTATTGTCGAATGGCAACAATCAAATAGAAACAAATCACTATACGAATGTTTCAGACTGCTTCATTGGACTTTTTTTTACAACTACATTTAGTTTAATGTTTTGTTAATTAGTGGACCCTTAAAGTATTATTTGAAATGTACAGAATAGAACTCAACAAAAACTTTATTCGCACAGTGAAAATCAGATGCAAAAGAAATCAAAAACTAGGCTTCAAATAAAGCCTAATCGAACTTGGAAAATATGCTCAACCATTTCCGAATGAGAAATTGCTATGACTCACTCGTTTAAGGAAATTAATGACCATATCTATCAAGATATCATCTGACAAAAATAATTCTTGCACCATCTTAAAGGTCCGCGATGGCTTGCTGGTGAAGACTCGGTTTCGGAAGCAGAGGATTTCAGATTCGAGACCCAATTCCACCGAAGAACTGGTGCACGTTAAATACGTCTGGGCCAAACGTCCTCCCACTGGTGTGGTGTGGTTTGGAAGTTTTGAGAGAGGAAATCAGTTCAGTTGTCGTCTTCGTCATCTGACTGGGGTTCAAAATGACGAGGTCCGTCCCAAAATATCCCTAGTGTTGCTTTTAAAACGGGACGTTGATATAACTAAACTAATGAACCGTCTTAAAACTCAAAAAAAATATTTTATAATATCATTTCGGTACAATGTTTTCCTTACTTTTAATAATATTTTAAGATGATACACAATTTGTAAAGTTATGAAATCTTAATGCATCCATCAAAACATTCAATCGCGTGCTTTTATCAATGGTAAGTTTAAGAAAGTATTTCTTTTTTAACATTAAATCTGAAGTAGGATTTTAATCTCCGCTTTTATTTTGTAGTATATGCACCTTTTAAGTAGCAAACATTATAATTTGTTTTAATTTATTCAATTAAATTCATGTTTTTCGTTTACTGACTTATAAAATAACTAAGTAAAACTTTTTTTTAAAAAAAAATGCACTTCATATTAATAGTAAGAGTTCATTCAATCAATTCTGGGTAAACAAATTGGTCGCCAGTGGAGTCTAACTTTAGTCAGTGTGAGATACACAACCCGTGTTTCAAATCCCATAATTTAATCTTTCACTCTTACATGTAGAAGGTGAATATAATGCCTTTCCCTGATTATAAAACGTCAGTAAGTAAGATCTTAACACTGTATGGCCATGCTCTTAGATCCTTCTTTTAATCGTCGAATAATGAATACAATGAATTTACAAAGGTAAGAAAAGAATCAAAGAATTTGTAACAAAAATGAGAAAAAAAAAACTGCGATTCCATGAAACCAAATCGGCTTTTTTTGTTAATCCTCCAGGAATCGAGACCATTTATCAATGGAATGAAACATTTCAAACAGCCGGTAGTCTTGATGACTTTCTAAGAAAGGTTACTAGTGATGTAGTCGCAAATGAAGCAATGACCGAATGTTCTGAACTAGGTGGTATTGGGGAAGGGGAAAAGAATAAAATGGAATGATTGATAAAGAGGGCAAGGAGAGAGTTTTTCCACAGTAATATATAAAAATATGTTATGGTCAGTGAAATGAATCAGTTATTAATAATTGGTAATTATTAATAACCGATGTTATTAAGCGATTTTTTGCATTGACTGGTTATTATTAATAATTACCGGTCAAAATGTGAAAAATCGATTACTCATTTTTACCGGTTGTTATTAATAATAACCTATTAATTACATTAACCGTAATATATATGTTGGATTTGAAATTTGTAATTATTTTATTCAGGTATTGAAGTTGTGAAATAGTATAAAAAAATGGGACAAAACATGTTTAGTCGTTAGTATTTTATTTTTGATACTAACGACTTTTTTTTCAAATATCGATCGCATTACCGAGAATAAGGATAATCATGTTCCCTTATTGCTGCGTTGTGCACTTTTTCTGATGTGTCATTTCCGTTTACTTCATTTATTAGCCAAGAATTCTCTATTGTATTTTCATTGCATTTGAGACCTCGTTTTCCGTTATGTAAATTGCTAACCTATCTTTCATATTTTGTCTAAGCCCTTCTGAATCTCTCTTAATGGCCCTTCTGAATCATTGCTTAATGGAATTCTTTGATTCATTCTTGCTTGCCGTCGAATTAAACTGTTTAATTTTTTGATATTTTCCTTTGCAGCTTGGTGTCCTGGTTTTGACAGCGTGCGTAGTCTGCAATATTTGCTGCTGAATTCACCTGTTTAATTTTTTGATGTTTTCTTTACAGCTTGGTGTCCTGGTATTCACAGTGTGCCTTATCTGCAGTATTAAAAACTCTGCGTCAAACGTTATCTTTTGAAGATAGTGAGATTATGTATTAAGAGACTGTTATTTTTATTTTGTTTGTACATGATCAAAATAGATATTTTTGTACTTTTTATGAAAGAAATAAAGTATTTTAATTGAATGAGAAGTATGAATCACTAATCTGTGCATAATGTAAAAAATAAGAAAAAAAAGAGGTTTAACTTCACATAATAATAGTGATAATACCTTCATGTTCAGTGATAATTCAAGAATCTTCTTCAAAATTATGAAACTTTTAAATAAAATTTCTCTTGTTGTTTAAAGAAGAATCTCTCAAAAGCCTGAAAAGCAATGCACGGCTAGCTGTCTTTTCAGGCTTTACTTTCTTGCGCCATAAAACTCAATCAATCAATCAATCATTCAGGCTTTACTTTTCATTACACAGTACACACTCGTGAGAAGCTCCTACGACACCATTATTATATTGTCGCGTAGATATGTTAGCGTTGGTAAACCATGTGTTAAGTAACGTCAAAGATAATACTCGTTAATCTTAACTCGAAACTTTATTCAAGGAACTAAACCTTACATGTGTTTTTGACCACAAGACGAAATGACTCGAATCTTCCAGATTTAGAAAGATACTGCAATTATAAGAACATTCTAGAACAAACGAGAAATAACAAAGTAAATCAATAACAAAACTATTTTTAGGCAACTTGCCTGCTGTCGGATACGAATTTGCGAACTATCACTTTCAGTTCATAGCATTCTACCACTGGGCCATTCAGTCCGCGCCAAGTTAGAACAAATTTCGTCAGAATATAAAAAGATAAATTACTCAGTTTTGTCCATTTGACATTCTATTTTAATGGCATGAAAATACACAAATAGCAATAAAATTTAAAAAGGAAAAAATACACTACCAGTAGAACTTTGAAATTGTCTAGCAAGTATTGTAAAATATTTTAGCAAAATATTTCATTTTTGATGCATTTTTACCCTTTATAGATATATATCTTCTTTAAACGTGGAGGGCATCAGACCTCTGAGGTATCCTAAAGATCTAGTCTCTTTTGCAGGTTTATACTCCCCTTTGTTCTTTCTTCTGGTGTTTGTTTGCCTTCTCTCACTCGAGATCAAGAAGACACAAATACTCCGCTTTCTGTTAGCTTTTCATGACTTGCGTGGCGATCTTTTGACGGATACTATACTGGTGCCCCCGGTTTATCAGTTTGGTTTGGTAGATAGCCACCTATATTAGTCACATTTGGATCAAGCGAAAATATCACTTTTTTTGCTTTGGTGTTAAGGATGGTCACTATTCGAAGGGGTGATTCCCTCTATATTAGATGTCGGCTAAGCTCTGAGACTAGAAATAACAAAAGTCTCGAGTTACCATCTGTTATTGATCCATGTAGTGGGGATGTCATCGAGTTCGGATCTTTTTCAATGTCATATGGGCTCTTTGCCTTTCGTTGTCGAAACTAATTCCTCTACAAACTTCTTAAATAATCTATTTGGGAAATAAAAAAAATTACGACCTGAGTACTTATAGTGCGAAGTGGGCTTAGTAGTCTGTGAATTGACAAAGTGAATATCTCACGTTGTGGGCTGCCCGACTCAGAATTCATAATTGTTTCTGAACCATAATTCTTGGAAGAACTAAATAAACAAAATGCTTGTACCATACGTCAGATCAAGATTAGATATAACATTTGAGTCATCCAAAATCACCATATATTTGAACATCTGTATTGTTGAAATACAAGCATTCAAACTATATGCTGTTTCGAATTAAAGCGGGTGTTTTCATCAATACCCCTGAATTATGTCGAATGCTTAGTGACATACGATACAAACATTTTTTCATTGACCGTATATCCTCAATATTCTTTGGTGTTTCAATGTTAGAAATACGGCACTATCAATAAATCGAAGCAATAACTCAGTTTGAGACAAATCTGGCGAATTTGATCACGATTCGTAACTACTGTATGTCCGATTATTCAAAATGTAGAAATTATTCTCATTTCCAAGCTACATCTTCCAAATCTTGTACTACTTAAATTTTGAAAAAGAAATTATATAAATATAAACTAAAATAAACTTTTCCTGTAACAAAACAAATTGTAAAAGGCAGAATGATAGTAGACAGTTCCCATTCCTTCAAATTATGAAAGCAAAATAAAGCAACAGCTGCGCAACTGATACTGTTATTAAGTGACCACCACTAAGTAATGCACTTCCAATACTACTGTCGATTTGCTTTTTTGTTCAACTACTAATAGAAGAATGAAAAACATTTATCAAAGAAATCTACTTTGATAATCTATCAAAGAATCTAATCCATTAAAGCATTCTATCTTGGATAAATTTTAAAAAGGGACTGTACAAAAATCAAAATTTCTTGATGATGGTTTTAGTAAAACTTCTAGGTGCAAAATATTTCCAAAAATCTAAGACATATTCTTCCTAATTAGAACCGGAGATGTTTCCTCTGTGTTAAGAAAAGTTTTAAAAATGTGAGGGAAAATATAAAAATACTTTAGATCAAAAATCGTTCTCAATATTTTCTTTTATAGAAAGCAGAAATGCTGTGGAGTTTTCAACGAAACTTTTTACATAAAAATCTTGATCTTTGAAATGTATACCATCTCTGTTAACGCATGGGTGGAGTCTTCTGTGAAATTTACCGATATAACAATAGATGATAAATCTAATTGAATTTTAGGGAGTGCCGCGGTGGCCTGGAGGTAAACCTCGGTTTTGAAACTGAAGGGCTTCAGGTTCGAGACCCGGTTCCACTGAAGAATCGTCGTGTAAGCGGTTCTGGTGCACACTGAATCTGTCGGGGTCAAAAGTCCTCCCGCTAATGCGATTCGGAAGTTTGGAGGGGCATGCCAGCTCAGGTGTCGTCCTTGTCATCTCACCGCGGTTCAAAATTATGAGGTCTGCCCCAAAATAGTCCTAGTGTTGTTTTTAAAAGGGACTTTAATAATATTAAACTAAACTGAATTTTAGAGAAGTTGCCTTCTAATGTCCCCTCAATCCTATTCTCTTGCAGTCAAAAATATGTGTCCTACCCAGTACTAATAACTATAACATCTCGAAAGATGAATTGCATGCACTTTTTACTGTCTTTGAAGATTTTAATAGCCATAATTCTCTGCCAGAAAGCAAAATTCGTTAATATGCACTCCCTTTGCCTATGTATCAATGAAAAAGATATTAATTTCCATTAACGAAATAGAAGTTTCCATTCTCTGAACCTCTTACTATGTAAGCCATCTTTTGCTCTTTAATTTTAATTAGAAGTTAATTTACGGGTCAGTTATCCGTTCCTAATTTTTCTGATTGATATCAGTGTTCCATCTGTCAGTAGGCTCTTTGAAGATTCAATTATTGATTGTCTCGCTTCAAGGAATTGTATTGAAAGCGTCGGCTAAGATGGAGATTGATAATCTGAAAGAAGTGGTCAACATAGTTACTAAAGTGACAATTTTAACTGCATTATTTCTAAATAAGGTTTGGGTCTCTCCAAGTACAGGAAATCATGGTGGAATCAATATTGCACAGATCAGCGTAAAACATGGAATATTTTTGGACTATATCAAACAAAAACAAATCTATTGGCTTTTCAAAGAGTGCGCGATGTACTCGGAAGAAAATTTGTGTCCAGGACATATTTTTCTGTAACTGCAAAGAATATGTGCGAAAAAATGTCTGAAAGCTGTACAGTACCTACTTATCTTGAAAAATAGCATTTCTGATTCGAAATCAGCGAATGAGACATATTAGAAGAAAGATAAATGTCCTTGCTTGAATTTGCCTGCTCAGCGAGTAAGTATACGAAATCTCTTTTTAATTATAAAAAAATCGTATTGAATAAATTAAATTTGATCTTATTGAGCAAATTCCTATTAAATAAATTGTTTAGGATGATTAAGCATTTACTAACTGACTTTACTAAGTTTTTACTTTTGTTACTGATTTCAGAATTGACCGAAATATTGGATACAACGAATACTAGATTTGTCACAGTTCGTGCTATTACAAATAGTTCATGCTTTATTCGATTGAGTTTTAACTTCTTCTCACATTAGAGTTTGTAACTTTTTAAATGCAATTTAAATTTTAATTTATGGAAACTGCATCATCATATGCACCTTCTTTCATGGCACAAAGTGTAGCAGCTTTTCGCATTCCACAAAGCATTGTCTATTCTTAAACATCATCGGTCCTTATGGACTATAAATTTTCCTATCTCTTGCAAGATTCTCTTCTAAATATTCTTATTTCTCCACATATGGAAAAACATGCTTTTTCAGATAATTGGAATCGTACATTTGAAATTTCAGTTCTATTGTCCTATCAGATTCATAGAATTTGCTCGATTTCCGATAGATTTTCTTAATTAGCTGCACATGGAATTTTTTTGAAAGGATATTGATTGCTGTCTTGGTATATTGCCTGGAGAAAAATTAACTTATTAATTCTTCCCAGAGTAAGATTCTAAATACACGATCGACAATCAATAAATTATCCTTAGAAACGGACATTTGAATTACTTTTCTGAAATGTAAGCATTTCGGGTCGATATTCTTTGACATTGACACAGCATATAATGGTATCAGGAGGTATGGTAGCATGAAAATTAGTTAAGTCTTAAAAGAACTTTGTCCACATTTATACGGAATTTTTCAACCAAAGTATTTTTAGTGCCCTCTTAAGTCTACTGAACATCTTTTGCTGAGAAAAAGATACTCAGAGTGATCATGTTTTAGGCTTAGCCCTCTTCGCTTTTGCCCCCAATCCAGTTTATCAGTCATTTACTTTACTGACTAGAAATAAAAATATTTACGTTGATTATCTACAAATTTTAAGTAAGCTGGTAATATACAATTCATACAACTTTTTATGGATGCATCTAAATCCCTCAACCATGATGGTTGCGTAATTATAATTAATAGTCGCATTTCAAATTATAAATTACGAACTACCCTCAGATATTTCTGCGTTCTCTTTTGAAATTACGAGTATTTGTTTTATGCTCACATCATTGATTTGATCAAATTCCTAAATTCACTTTATATATTGATTTAATGAGTCCTTTGACACTTTTAACCTGTTAACTGGGTATGACGAAATATTTCAATGCAGAACGAATTGGATATAAGTTAATAATCCGGGTAAGAGGTTAAGTAAGTAAGTATTGATAGTTTACTTATTAAAGAAGTTCATAACTTCTTTTTTCAATTTACTTTCTTAAGATTATCATGTTCTCTTATGTTCGTCTTCATAGATCACTTCTCATGGTAGCATTAGTGGAAATAAATTGACGGACACAGCTGCAAAATTATCTGTAAAATTTTTGCCTTGATCCATTGTTCATAATGATATGAGTTCGGACAAAAAAATGTAATGTAATCCCTCTTTAATTATGTGGTATATTCTCAGTAACACAAGAATTTATTTTAAATAAAGTTTCAGTTTTGGTAACTTTGTGAAAATGTGTGATTTATTCATTTATCAATTATGATTCATGGATATTCGACAATTACTTTCTTCGCAATCATATTTAATCAGACATTTGATGTTAACTCCATATTAGCGAATTTAAACCTTTCTAGGGCCGTGGGAAGTATGCTTCCCACCAAATTTATCAATCTTTTTATGAATTTTTGTAGGTTGACATAAGTTCTGACAAATTTTTTTAGAAAGGCAGAAACTGGGGTGCTTTAGTTCTTTATTTTACACAAAATGATGCGTCTTGATTTGATACTTAATTATTAATTAACCAAATTAATTAATTAATCAAATTAAATTTATCTAATAAACTAAATGAATCCTTTTTCTTATTATAATTTCAAGCCTAAAAATATTTTAACATAATACGACTAGAAAAAAATGGCCTTTTAAAGGGTTAAGCAATTTGCGGCCCTAGGCAGTGCATAATATGGAGCCTCACTTTTAATCAATTGCCTAATTTGATCTCACAATATGTAAGACAAGAATTCCTTAGAGATAAAGTTTTTATTTTGGTAACTTTATGAATATTGTTATTCATTTATCAATTATGATTCATGGATGTTCGATATTCTCGTTTCTTCACAACCATCGACTTTGTAATGGCGAATTTAAGCACTGTGTTGCCCTGGAAGTGCATAATACGTGGTTTCTCATATAATCAATTGGCCAGTTTAGTTTCACATTTCAATATATTTATAGTAAGACGAGAATTCATTTCAGATAAAGCTTTTATTTTAATTAATATAAAATAAATATATGTCATAATTAATATAAAATAAAGGAAGCAGAAAGGATCTGAATAATTATACTATACAAAGCCTAAACCTAAAATCTTATAATCCATAGCATTCTTGTCTCTTCTAGAAGTTTATTTATTGAAAGCTTGTCTAATAACAATTTTCGGTCAAACTCAGCAAAACGGCCCTAAGCAGTCTGACTCTGAGTTGTTAAACATACGCTGCATTGATAAATATTTATTCTTCGAGGAATCTTCTTTTAGTTGTAGCCATTGTGGAGACACATTGACTATTCAAGCATTTTATTTGATCATGCAATTTAAATAGATGTAGGTTTAAATATTACTCACCTATCAAATCTTACGTGATGTATCATTAGAAGAAAATCATATAATATTATGCTTTCCAAATATTTGTAGGATCATGTCCGTAATATTTTTTTGTTCTTGCCCATTTTAAAATCTTGTACGCAAAGTACAGCAGAATATTGCAATTACAAAAAATCAAAACTCGAGATATTGATGAATTTTCACGTTTTTTCGTTTTGATACATTTTACGTTCACCTAACTTTTAAAAAATATACACATTTAAAAAAAATGCCACTTCGTCTGTCTGTGCCAAAGATATCTCAAAAACGTTTTGAGCTAGACGGATGAAATTTTCTATATGGTTTTTACACCACATTTATAGATATCTATCAAATTTTCAGCAAAATCTGTTCAGACGAAGTCTATCTGTACACCTATTAGAATATAAGTTAACACGATAATTGCAAAATGAATAGTACTGGATAGATAAAACCCGGTATATCTACAATGCTGAAAGCTATGAAATTTTGAAAAAATCCAACAAGAGGTTGATCGTCAGTCGATCTGTGATTTCAGAAACATGTAAACGCAATAATTCAAAAACGCTGTGCCTTAAATATATCAAATTTGGTATGAGATTTTGTGATTACGAGTGTAGTTTTGTGAAAACGTTTTGCTCAAAAGATAGAAAAAAATCATCGTATTTGAAATAAAAATTCTATTTTCAGGTACTATTAACCACATGCTAGGGATTCATCGCCAATTAATTCGCCTAATAATGCACAATAGATTCAGTAAAAATGCTAAATTCAGGACAAAGGTTAATATTTATTATTTGTTGTACGCCAATGCCATGCAAGGCGTTTTCTGTCTCATCCAAAGTCGGCAATTTTTTACGGAAGGAGCGGAATAATACCTTAATTAGAGAATATGCGTGAAAATTTTAGGAGAACAACTACCACTGGATTTTCGTATCCATTTGCGTAATATTTTTATTATAAGGCTTGTTAATGTATTGGAGAAAGATTTCCATTTGTCAAATGGAATCAGAAAGAATTTAATTAATCCTATTTCGATTAAACATATATAGCATTTTTGTTTTTATTATTAGAAACACAGTAAGTTATTTCCTCAAAAAAATAAATACATCTGTGAAAGATAATATAATTGAACATTTGAAATACAAACGAATTTAAACAGCAGAAAATTAAAATTTATGAATTTAAATGGGCAAACATTATACTTCGAAGTTAACATTTTTATGAGATCAAATCAAAGTCGATGCTTATGTTTATACATAAACTTACATATAAATAATATTGTAATAATTTTCCATCATTAAATCTCAGTCAAATAATAGTGCTGATAAAGAAAGTTAAAAATAAGTTTCTGCATAGGATTCAGTTGCATTTTAAAGATACTTAATCTTTCAATTGAATAGTTGTTTTTGTTTAAAATTACAGAAATAAGTTTGGAAGCATAGTGTAACCTATGATCCTTTTTTCGCCAGCTTCCGTATTTTTGATCTCAAGGACAAAAATACGCATGTTTTCTTTATAAAGTGTAGTAAATAAAATGTCGCTTGCCCTTTTGGTCAAGGCTGAAACATTTGTCGCGTTGATGCAATTCATTGATAAATTTCCAGATAGCAAACTAATTTACCAGCCTCTACACTTGACTGTGCTTTTCCTGTAAAAATAAGTGGTTACCACAAGACATAAACTTTTTTTTCTAATTTGCACCAACAATGGTCTTGTGGTGATTCTGCTTTTTTCAAAATGATGTCGCAGTTTAAGCTGCCTACTCTTGCAAACGGATTAATCATGCGATGCACGAGTAACTGCAACTGTATCTTCTTCCGAGATTTATATGCATTCCATTAACTTGCAAAACAACCGCTTGAGCGAGCATGCAGCTTGCACTGCGACGTCATGGTGATGAAAGCAGGATCACCATAGTCCCATAATCCCAGAATTCTTTGATAAAAAAAAGAATATATAACATCACTATTAAAATGAGGCTTTGCATATGTCATTTAAAATTGATATAGAAAATATATGAACATTTAAACATTTTTTAGTTTCTGATCTTAAAAAAATAAAGCCCCGTGCATCATTTATTTATGTTGTGTATAAAAAATAGCATCAATTTGTTTTGTGTATTTGCAACTATTTTGTACATAAAAATGTCCTTATATAATGCACTAAATTCATTTATTCATTGCTAGGCATTGTACAGCAAATGCACTCATTCATTTTGTGCTTTAAGGTAACAAATTCATTCATTCCATATAATTTTTTTTATAATTTTATATTGAAAAATCAGTTAATTAATTAATTAAATTCATTGATACGGATTAATTAATTTTTTATGTTCATTCATTTTATTATATTCATTATAACTAATAAGACATCCCTTTATCTCATATATAAAATACAACGGTACCATCTGTCTTATCCAAAATACAACCAGTGCATCTATTCATTCTCTAACTTAACACAAACAATACATTTATTTAACGTTGTTATTGTTGTTTATAATGGCACTTACCATGGACAAGCTCGCTAATGAAGTCAGCGATTTTAAGCCAAGAGAGCGTTTCTTGTTTTAGTAGTGCCAACAAGGACCAAGAGTACGTCTTAGCTACTCACACTTCATATTCGCTTGCACAACCCCTTTTTACAGGGGGGGGGCACATTCACACATCTCTCAGATACAACAGATGAACATGCCCTAACCGGGTCTCGAACCCAAGACTCCCAGATCACGGGGAAGACGCGCTACCCCTATGCCCCCTATTTATTTTCTGCGTTAATTGCTACTAAATCGAACATCAGTTATATAATATTTTCTTTTTATATAAAATATAATCAAAACAGTCCTTTCTTTTGCTCTTTTAATACAACGAAATCATTTATTGTCATTTGTTGTGAATACAATTAATTTTTTTCATTTCAATCATAGAACATATTCATTATTATTATTTAACGAGTTAATTTGACTATTTAAAGTAGCAGATTTATTCAGCAATTTTAGGCTGGCAGTTTCGCGACAACATTATCACTTACAAGACTGTACTTTAAATTCGTGCCGCCGTCCTGGCATAGGGGTAGCGCGTCTTCCCCGTGATCTGGGGGTCCCGGGTTCGTCCCCGGTTTGGGCATGGTTGTTTTTCCGTTGCTCTATCTGTGAGATGTGTGAATGTGCCCTCCTGTAAAAAAGGGGTTGTACAAGCGAATGAGTGATGCGTGAGTAGCAAAGTCGTACTCTTGGCCCTAGTTGGCGCTGCTATAAAAACAAGAGACGCTCCCCTTCCTGCTTAAATCGCTGCCTTCGTAACAGTGGGTTTATCCGTGGCAAGTGCCATAAGAAACAACAACTTTAAATTCGTGTTTAATATGTGAAAGGCTCATCCGATCTATATTTGGTGAATGCCAATCGAAGCTAGTGAGCTAGTCAAATAAAATTATTCATCTAAACGTGCTTCAAATTTAGCAGCTGAATTCCTGTAAATTGGGAAAAACTGAAAGTCGAATTATTCAGCAACTTTCAGAATAAAAAAATTAGCATGATATTCAACTAGTGTAAGCTCCAAAATTGCCTGAAATTGTATTTTTAAGATTTGGGAATGCCATATGTCATCATTCGATTTTTGTTGCAGAATTTTGTGAACGTTATTGGTTCCATGACAAAATATGTGTTTTAAAATAAGAAATAAGTTCCACAGTAATACTAAAATAATTATCATTACACAAATACTGATTGAAAATCGGTTTATAAATCTCGATTCATAACACAAATACGCAGCAGGAAGTTTTGTTTCGACTTTAATAAATTCACACTGATATACTGAAATTTGACATTATTATTAACTAGAAGAGGAAAATGTTAGGAGCAGTTCCAACACGACGCACTCATTTCAGGTTTTGATTCCGTTTCTGTTAGTTTCTACAGACCCTCTCCTCTCTGGGGAACTTTTATTCACCTCACACGCCTGATGAAATCATTCACCAATTCTTGCTAAAAAAACTCACCCCCCCCCCTGGTTTCTCCAACTACACAATAAATGCCTGCCCCTGTGATCTAATATATGAATGTTTCACTTGCCAGATTGACTAACTTTATAAAAAAAGAAGTTGATAAAAACGATAAAATAGTATCTATTGTTTTTTTTAATTCTCTTTAAATTATAAATTATGTAGACTGTATGAATGCAGATTCATCCATTATCTAATGAGATACAGAAATTATAGGATAGAATATCATTAGAGTTATTATTATTACTACTACATTTTTGCGTGATTAAGAGGACTAATCGATTTTTTGAAATAATTGATTCAAATTAAATCTTCGAATTATTTTTATTACGGAAAGATTTTATCAAAAAAGGAATAATAACTGTTACATGTATTACGTGTATTATTACTTTGTTTAAATTGATTCATCATCAATATAAAAAATGTTTTCTTCGTTAGCTGCATTTGAACTCCCGTCATGCCGATTTGTCCTTAAAGTTTTATAATAATCATGTTTAATAGGAGGAATGAATTTCTCTAAGTCCATCATATATTTGCTCTTTTCTTTTGTCACAGTTCTACCTGTTGGTTACAATAGAGACTGGTCTATATTTTTGAAACATAGTGGTTTATCTGTTACACATTTTTTTTATAATAATGGCATTAAATTAATTATCTTCGTTAAAGTCATATTTGAATTTATGAGGTGGGGTTTCGACTTTTCTAATGTTATCCAGTGTATTTTGCGCCAATTTATTGGCATCCCTCTAACTGTTGTCTTTCTGTTAATGATAGAATTTTCTGAAATATTTGTAGAGAAAAAGTCCCGATGCGTCGTTTGAACCACATGAAACGCTGCATTCTTTTTACTGGTTTTCATTATATTGTACCAATCACCTGGCGAAAAAATATTTTCCGATTTTTTTGTAATTTGAGCTTTGATAATGCGTATTTTATTCATTAAAGTCTGGAGCTAATCAGATTGGCTTCTGAAATAAATATTATTCAGTTGTCAAAAAAATTTTCATTTAATGGTGTTGTAGCGGATTGGAATGAGAGAGGATAGAACTTGGGACCTTGTGGTTCACAGCCCAGTAACATGACCACAATACAAAAGCAACTGCTCGGGTAGCGTAGCTGTTAACTGGCTGATAAGCTTTCACCACAGTGTTAATACTTATGAAAGAAATGTGTTATGAATATATACAGTTTGGAGTCAATCAAGTGCTTTGATATTAAAATTTAATAAAATTCAGGAAGTGGAGTGAATCGATTTGGCGAGTGAAGTACTCATATCTGTCTCTGTTCAGCTAACATAAATCATCAATGAAAGCGTTCCCAACAAGAAAATGGGTACTAATAAGATTCATGACTTACGCATCACAACTACATATTGTGATTTGTACACAAAATCTATAAGCCGCCTCCATTTCATCGAAATATGCATCGAATTTTTTTACTTCCATTCGAAATATATCGGATATTGAATGTTCATCAGTTGATTGTAGGCTAGTTCTGGGAGATATAATTTCCGGAAGAACTTCTATGCAACCGCTTCCAAAAAGGTTAGTTATTTACTTACGGTATTGTAATGAGGTATTTCCTCCTAAAGTATCGATGCATCGTCTTTGTTGACATAATTTCGTTTCGTTTGTTTCATATTATATTTTGTATTACGTCTTGTAGACTAAAGACTTGTCATAGATATAATGTAAATGATTATATAAAAATGTGGTCTTGTTACAGCATTTTATTAATTTGCTCTTGTGAAAACTTTAGAATTTACACGAGTGTGTAACTTTTATCCTCGCCCGGGTTTCTCTTTCCCGAGGGTTCATCCTTATGATATCCTTACCAAAATAGCCATAGTGTTTCTCAACGGCGGATTTAGAAATTTAGCGGCACTAGGTAGTTCGTATTGCGAAGCTCCCTTTTTAATAAATTGGTTAATTTAGCTTCAAATTTTATCACAATTTGAATCGAACAATATATTAGTGATTTTATTTTTACAAATTAATCAAAACGTATCTTTTAATCATTTGCTTATTTATTACGACGCATGACTGCGAAGCATTTGAATTTGCAAACAATATTATTTAAGTAGATTCTCGATATACAGGTAGTTAACAAAATAATGGAAACACCTTAGATTTATAAAGAATTCTTTATCAGTATGGTGTAGGACCGTCTTTGGCATGTAATACAGCTTGGATTCGCCTAGGAATCGATTCATACAAGTGTTTAACAGTGTTTAGAGGAATATTGTACCATTCTTCCTGGAGATATTATGAAATTTCTGGGAGAGACGCCGGTGGAGGATATCGATTCCGTATTGAACGCTCTAAAATAAGCCATAATGGTTCAATTATATTGAGGTCGGGAGACTGTGCAGGCCAAGGTAGGTGTTTATCTTCATCTTATTCATCAAACCATGAATGGACAAGTTTCGCTGCATGGATATGTGCATTAATATCCTGTAAAAAGTATCCTGTATCCAGTATCTTGCAGGAAACAAAGTTTGCATCATAGGATGGACCTGATCAGCTAATATTTCTATATACTTCTCCTCAGTGATCCTTCCTTTTATGGTCACGATTGGTCCCGCAGAAAATCACAAAATGGCTGTCCATATCATGACAGATCCACCTTCATGATTGACGGTTGGAAGGAGACAATCACGATCATACGCTTGTGCAGGTGTCCTCCAAACGTGCACCCGTCCTGTTGTAGGGAAAAGTGTGAAACACGATTCTCTGACCATATTACTTTCTTTCACTTACCAATCGAACAGGTTTTGTGAGTGTGACACCACTGTAGATGACGTTTACCATTAACATCTGTGACAAGTGGGTTGGGAATTACTGCTCTGCCTTAAATGTTCTGTTGATGAAGGTGCCTCCTAACTGTAATCACTAACACTGAAGAATCCAGATGGGTATTGAGCTCTGCGGTCACTTTTGTTGCAATTGTTCGCTTATTAGACATACAATCCGTTTCAATACCCGTCGGTCTCTTTCTCTGACCCACTATTTTGCTTTGCCGAGCTTGTCTTGCTGCTCTGTGTGTATGCTGTCTTGACTTTAGACACTGTACCTCTAGAAACGCCTAAAAGTTGGAATGTTTCAGTCACACTTGTTCCAGCTAGACGGGCTCCTACAATTTGACCTCTGAAAATCTGAGATTTCCAATATTTTACGCTTTTGGAAAGAAAATCCAAGAATTACAAATCTTTTATAAAACTAACACATATTACCAGAATATATACATTGCTATTTATAAAAAAACTGGTGGGTATTATTATATTTTAATGCTTACGAAGCACATTAAAAAATGTAGCTTTTTATTTAGAGGTGTTTCCATTATTTTTATAACCACCTGTATATGAAATCTACAATAATTAAGTGAACGTTGTAGTGTGTGTCTGATTCGCCTTGGCGATGGAACTCTCCGCTAATTCGCATGGGAGTGGAGTAAACTTCAAAGCTGTAACGCATAACGCTTCTTCGCAATAAATCTATTTCATGAAATTACAATCCGCTAATTTTGCTTATAATTAAGCACGCCCGTACAAATGTAATGAAATAGATAGCAACTTGATCAATTGTATTTACGGAAATGCTAATAACCTAATATCATATAATTTATTTAATTTTTTTTTGTAATTTTATTTGGCAATGAAGCTAATACCATTTTTTAAAAATTGACCTATCTACTGTGAGTTCCCTATCAACCCTATCAATGATTCTAAGCTCTGTCTAGTCTGCCTAATCGAAAATCCGCCATTTTCTTCAAAATGAGCATAAATGTTAGTAAGTTAGATACGGAGGAGATAAATGAGACATTGATTGAAATATTAATATCTTGGATAAAGGAATGTAATAGAACCATGCATGGTAGGCTAGCTAGTATTATTCTGATACTGAAGATCGATTTTTTTATATCCTCTCTCTTAAACTACATTTCATTTTTTTTTTCTGTATGGTTCTCAGTCATCCTATTTATTAAACTATTTATTTTTTTGTCTTCTTGAATTTCTTTGCTGAGCAGTGCGTTTTATTTCGCCATATTCATGAATATAAAATATATTTTGATATAATCACTAAATATCCGCATTACAGCAGGTATAAATTAAAATTGTTATGGTAATTACAAAGGTAGTTAAAAAAAACTGAGATGGAAATTTTGAAGAAAATGAAAAATATGTATTTATCTAAATTTTTCACATTTAAGGGAAATGTTGAAATAAGTCCTGTGGTGATATAGAAAGTAGAAGAAATGAATGAAGAGCTGATTTTAAAACATTTAGATGTTACGGTATTCATCTTAATCATTGCAGTGATTTCAGTTTTCAGTTAAATCTTTAATTTTTGTCTATAATTTAACAACAGAACAAAGTAATAATACAAAAGAAAAGTTTACTATTTAGTACCTTTCATAACATTAGATAATTATCAATGCCTTTTTTATTCGGTACTTATTTCCCTTATTTGTGAAAATATATAAATATATTGACATATTCATAATGTTTTCAAAGATCAATGTCCGCTTGTTGTTCCTTTTATTGGAATATTAGCTAAGCACGTGGCTTTATCAAAAGTTACAGCGAACAAAATAAAAAAGTAAACACCAGATCTCTTGTTCGCAGTGGAAGCAGCATTCGTTGGTTGCCACCAGACATGCACACTATTCCGATCTTCTCACGGCCATGTTCCTAAAAATACTTTACTCAGAAACATAAACAATTTGTGATACTTTTTTACTATTCCTCTTTTTAAAGTCCGATGTGGGTCTTTTTTTATTCAACTCGACGAGTTACTGGAGCTGATGATTAAGATTACGATATCGGAGTCATTGGCCGATTATGGTTCTCGTTATCTGCATATTTCTGGACAACGCTTCCCCAAGCTCAATCTTTGATCACTATTTTATCGTATCACTCAAGTAGAATAATGAGTGACTCTCCGCTCTTTTTCTGATGCTTAAGATGTCCTCGCACCCTCTAACTGTCTCGGAAGTAGAACAAGTTGCCATCGGAAAGCTGAGGCATGCATACGTTGTTGGGTTCTTTGCGGTACTGATGTACTTCAAATTTCATCTCCCTTGTTGTTTAGATGAGTTACTTTTGTTTCTTAAGGTTGAGATTTGACGAACTTCTACAACCAACAGGAATGGTCTCCGCAAAAGCTTTCTCGCATATTCTCTGATAAAGATGAATTCATGTTTTAGATAAGTTTTCTCCCAATCAATTGAAACCAAAATTGGACACAGAACGACAATTGCAGTCACAAAATCGCATATAAAGTTCGATGCATTTAAGTCATTGTGTTCTCGAGTTATCGCGTTTATGTGCTTCTGAAAGTACAGACAAGTAGATGGTCCACTTCGTACTGGACTTAGCTCAAAAGTTGAAGAGCGTCTACAATATAGATGCTAAATCTGTGTACCGAATTTTATCTATATAGCTTTCTTCTTCTTGCAGTTGTTCTGACTTATATTCGAACAGACAGGACAGACAAACTTCCTCTTAACGGAATTTGCTCAAAATGAGAGAAAGTTTTTGGGAAACCATCCCCTCTGGTTATTCATCTAGTACCGTTGTCAACTACCTGCTTTCCTGGTACAAAAAAAAAAAAAAATGGTGGGTATTGCATTGTGCAATACCCACCAATTTTTTTTCATAAAGAAGGCTGGATTGTCTTGTGCTACATGAATTCAGGCTTTACCAGTGATCCTTTATCAGTAATGATGGCACAGCGAATGCAAAATATTTGAGGTGAGGTGCAAACTCATCCTTTTCTAGACATCTAGTCATGGAGGTACTATAAGAGCAGAACCCCCGAAAGACGAGCTGGACCCCTGATTAACTAGTTGGTTAGCGGTTTTAATAATCTTTGGTACAGATAGGCGGACAGGCAAACATAATGCCAAAAAATGTCTTTTTCAAACTCGGAGTACATGGAGACTCATCAAAATCTCGAGATTGAATTTTTTAACGATTACAATGTTTTCTACGTCGTATGCGAAAAAGTAAAAATACCCTAGGCAAATCTGAGGCACGAGGGAAAAAGCTGGACCGATGACTGATATAATCTATATCCATGAGACTAGCAGATGCTCTTTTTGGAAGTTTGATAATATAAATGCTTGCGATTTTATTTCCACCTATCTAATCCTTTTGAGCTATTAACCCTCTCGCTGCGTAATTCTTTTATCAAAATAGGTTCAAAAATTGCGAAACGTTTCCTGCCAGACATCTTTGAGCTTTAAAAAAAGCGCGCAAAACGCGGCAAAACATGCTTGTATATTTCGCAGAATCATGGACAATTAACGCATTCCGTTAACCAGATATGAATGAAACCATGAACGGGAAAAGGGCGGGTTTCGCGGCTAAACAGACGAAAAAATGCATCCCCCCTGAAATCGCGGGATAAGGAAGCGAGAGGATTATATTAATCTTTTATGCGCAATTGGATTTCAGGTAGAATAAGGCTTTCAGTCTAAAAATACTACTTACACATTTGATGCTTGAAAGTAACAAACACAGCATAAGATTTATTCATCATTACTACGTATAAACAATTTCTGCCTATCGCTACTCTTCATATCTCTATGATAATTTTATCACGATTCAGTTTACCATATTTCTTGTGTTTCGCATCGGTCTGTATTTAATACTGCTGTTTTAGTTCAGAAGTCTTATTATGCATCTTAATAATTTTTATAGTTTCAACAGAAGCACTAATTGTTAACATACACAATGGATATCATTGGATCATAAAATCACAATGGATATCATTTAACGAAGCTTTACTATAATCAATCTCGTTTATAATTTATTTAATTTGATTTAGCAGCAGACTATTATTTAAGAAAGAAATCGTTGTCACTGGGGGTACAGTTCTGAAAAATTAATACAATTAAAATTGTATTTTTTCCTCCAGTTTCTCTTCTTTCCATAAAAGCAAATAAAAAATTCTTTAGTAATGTACTACCTAAGAATGTAGTGGAACCGCTTAGATTTTTGCCTTCTTTCTTCAATTTTGATTAGGTTCATGCTTGATTAAGGAAATAGTTTAATTATTATATTTTTACTTAGCCATTAACTGATTACTCCGACCCGCTCGTAATCTCACAGATGACCGGGCCACCAAGACGGCAACACTGGCGGGAACTGTGGTTGAGTTCTAAGGGCCATCATCGCCCACGGCACAATCCTTTCCTATGGAAGTATGTCCCGTCATCGATGGGAGGTAGTGAACCCCCCCCCCTTCTTTCTGTAACCACCATTGCGGCGAGGACCAACCATCATTCCGGAATGTGGTGCCCCCCCCCGTGGGAGTATATTCTTTTCTTAAAGTAGAAAAGGTTTTTAATAAAGAATTTTTAATTAGACTACAAAATTGTTTTAAAATGTTTAAATTTAAATAAAAAAGACTGCTCACAATTCATTTTTAAATGTTTTTTAATGTGTTCCTCACACTCATTAATATTAAAATCATACGCTTAGAGTTGTAAAATAGAAAAAAAAATCTTGAGTTTATTTATTTCCATTTGTTATTGCTTTCCATTTGGGATTCCATGTGCTTTATTATGTCGAAGAAAAAGATAAAGGGAGATTGTGATGTTTTACCATCAGAGTGTCTGTTGGCACAATGCTTATTCATAAAATATCTATGGCTGTACATAAATATTTTACTCATATTCTGTTAGTTCTTAAAATGTTATTCCTTGGGAAATATTTTCACTTTACCAAGAGAAAAAGAAATTTGCTATTTAATCGCAGGCACGTCAGTAGTTCAAAAACCATTGCACTCCTTTACGTCAGTATTGATCAAATGCATTTCCTTTTTTGAAATCCTTAAGGTCATCAGCTTTTGCCTGATCAATCTTAGGTTTGATTCATTCCTAACCTGATACACTGATTGTAGTCGGGAATTATTGATACATGCGAATGATCACGTTTCATGGCTGAGGTTAACGTACGTTCCTCTATTTCTTTAAATCTGCAATTCTTCCCATATTTTTTCTTAGGAAGTTTCTAATCATTTTACTTTCTCTAGTATAGAGAAAGTTTCGTTAAACCTCAAAAAAAAAAAAAAAAAAAATGTATGCGAGATTTTGATTAATCTTCTCGTTTCCAACCTCCCTGAGTTCTCAAATACATTTATGAAAAAATATCTGTCTGTTTTTCCGTTCGTCTGCCTGTCTGCGACACAGATAATTCAAAAATTTTTTGAACTAAATGAAATTTAGTATACAATCTTTACATCAAATTGACAGATTTCCGTCAAATGTTGAGCAAAATCTATTCAAAGGAAGCCTGTCTGTCCAGCTGTTCCAATATAGCCATAATTGCAAAATTATTTTTGATTTAATTAATTAATTTTTAGAAATATATAGAGATAAAGATGAACTTGTGAAAACCAGTTTCTATTACCTTACCTTGGATGCTGTAAATAGTATTTCCTACACTATAACTACGGTTTAAAACATGATTAAATAACGGAATGAATCTGTTGAACTTCTTGGATTAACAAATTACTAAACATAGTCTGTCTTGAATGACCGCCGTCAAAGACTCTACATCTCGGTCACTTTTGACGAATACAATTTGCACATATTTTCAAATAATCGGTAATGAAGTTCTCAACAATTTGTCCAAAAGGCATTCATATTCTGACACTCGTCATGGAACTTTCTTTAGACTTTTACGTCAGATGATGATCACACCAATGAGCAACTGTTTCAGTTGATTGAGGAAAGTGAAAACTCAGATGACGTTGATTGGAAATTAACTGGCATTACCACTAAACTGCGCATAATTGAGCATGATTGCAAACAGTTGTTGTTTAGAACAATATATTTTTCGTTTGTTTTATATTCTTCTTCTCATATTTACGAATTTACTTCGTACACATTTCTTCAAATATATTAATATAATATCTAGTAAATACTAAAATTGTATAAATTATCATTTCAAATTTGGCCCTTTCATTTTTTTTTCTAATTCAAATTTCGTATTCAGTGTAATTTGACTCTGATTTAATATAAGATTAAAACTATATTTAGAAATTACATGAAACTATTTTGACATTGAATTTGTTAAGAACGAAAGTTCAATCGCAGTTTCTTTATTAATGTCATCATTAAACCCAAAAATTCTCCTGTAAAGATGAAATTGAATTTTAACAATAACTTCGCTTGTTCATCTAGAATTACTATATGCTTTAGACTGTATTCTTGTTCACGATGCTACTTGTTAACTTAATGACAAAAAATAAACAATTAAGAACGATAAAAGTATTGTTAATTGCTTTCTCACTGATTTCTAAGTTTAACTTTGTTTTAAATATTAGCCATCATAGAAGGCTGCGGTGACCTGATTGTAAGGTCCCGGCTTGGAAAAAGGAGGGTTTGAAGTTCGAGAATCGATTCCACCGAAGAACCGTCGTGTAAGCTGGTTTGGTAAAATCCGTCTGGGCCACACGTGCTATCGCTGGTGTGGCGTGGAAGTTGGAGTAGGGGGGCAGCTTGGTATCGCCCTCGTCATCTGACCGTGGTTCAAAATGACGAAGTTCGTCCCAAACTGTTGCTTTAAAATGGGAAGTTAAATAATTAAACTAAACTAAACTATTAGTCATCGTAGTTAAAGTTATAATTTAACATTACTGAAGTTTCTAATTAGAACTGCTTCATTTGATGGAAGTCATGTGTTGCTGACTTCCGTTATTCTTTGAAAGTTGAGAACATCTGTTATTGTCTTATGACTTGATCGAACTCAAATTTTTAAACAGTGATTTGCTAAATATCTTAGTTGACATACTTTTTCCAATCTCCCACACATATTTTTGAGGTGAAAAACCTGGAATAATTATACTGTATTCTAATTGAAATGATTAAATCAAAATCTTAGTTATAATATTTTTTTCTCTGGTTTAAATTTCTATAATGTAATAAGAAAAATAAAATAATCATCATTACCGCGAATTTAGGAAAAATATTTCATTTCATATTTGCTGTCCTATCTTTCTTCACTTTGATAGGTTTTTGTTTTTATAAAAAAAAAATATTTAAAAGCTTTTAATGAAACTTTTTGAAAAATTTCCAACAGTAGTGTTCCAGATGGATCTCATGTGACATTTTAAAACAACTATTTTAATTTTATAAAGCATAACATGAAAGATGAATCGAATGAATAATTACTGTATATTATGATTTGTTGTGTATCATAATACTTGCTCATCTTTAATTGCGTAACAACCACCTGTTTTGTTTACACGAAATATATAAATAATCTTATTCACCAGTTACCTAATCACGTCAGCGACCACAGATAAATTATTTGACAAAGTTTCGTTTCTGCACTCCTTTTAAAGCGAGCTATCTCATTTTTCAGTTTACCATCTTATGGCTAACCTTCGAGATATGATTATTTTCTGCCAAACCATGAAATTTTTTGATTGTTTTGATAAAATCAAAAGTTACTAATGGAAGAAGAATTAACTCAGCAAAAAGATATTTCTAGACATTTCGCAGTTCAAACTCTTATCTAAATGTCTGTTCTGTTTCCAAGAATATTTAAAATATTTTTTGTCAACAGCTTTTATCAAAATACACTGCGTAGGACATAATTTATGTCCTGTATTTGCATTTGGTAATTTACATTGTAGTTGGTTTTTCTACCACTTATTTTATGTGTAATTAATATATTTTCAATTTTGAAATAACTAATAATAATAATTTACAAAAATGCATATTTATTTGCGAAATTATTTGTATTTCATATTTTTTCTATTGAATGTCAATATGTCATTGCTTGTATTGGGCGGTGGTAAATATGTTACCACCTGTGTTATAAGCAACAGCCACAACAACAAAATTAAAAAAATACTTTTATAGGTCATAAATGAACTTTTGTCTAATTATAGCGTAAAATGTAAATTTGAAAAAAAAAAAAAAAAGGTTTGTGTTTGTTAAAGGGTTAATCCGCCCCCCCCCCCTTCTGGACCTTGCTACGAGGTGTGGCTTTTATCATCACTTAGATGTCGACTGCTACTTTTATTTAGTTACTAGCCGTATTTAAAAACCTCATAAGTATAATCCTATATTTATGTTTTCCTCAATAAATTATTTTTAAACTCCAAATTTTAAGGCATTTAAAATGCGTTCTAATAGTACTCTAGCACGTATTTTACTAATTAAGTACATAAACATTCCTAGTGATGTCAAATTAAAAAAACATAATTGTCCACTTAATCCAACATCTCAATCACATTGTCAGCATCAACTGCACTTTCTTACTCCTCGACTAAAATATATAGTTGATTCCAATATTGAAACGTCGTTGGAATTCTTTTTAATGTGCTTCTTTTCATCGCCAATAATGCCAAATCACCTAAGTATACAATTCAACATGATAAAGCAGTAGGCAATTAACAAATCGGCATTTGGTTTGTCAAAAATATTACTCACAAGGGGCACATTCAAGTAGATTTCAACCTGTAATAGTGTCAGACTCATTTTTCAAATAAAACCAAGTTGAAAAGAATTAAAAGATATCGACCGTATTCAGGTTCCCAGACACATCTCATGATAAATATTTATGTTATCAATAAAACGAGCTTTATATTAACAATGAAACATTTTGTTGCAAATTATGCTTAGTTTCCAAAAATTCATTTAAATTGGAGGAAATATTGGACGACAAATGATACAATTCTATAGCATTGAAAAGAAAATTTTCTGTACTTTGAAGTAATGTAAAAATAAATTTTATGCAATAAAATTTTCAAACAAGAAAGTCTATATTATACTTAATTTTTAATCGAAATTCTAGTGAAAACTCCGAAAGACCAACCGAATTGCTCAATATTTTATTCTCTCAAATATGTTACTGGCTAATTTGGTAACACTAAGTCATATAATTTTCCTTACATAGAGCCGATACATACACATTCATGTTTGCTTTTATTTGTAATAGAGATAGAAGCATAAATCAAACATTTCCGAAAGCATATGCCATTAAGCTATATGAAAATTTCTATCCTGCTTTCAATCAGTTTTAATGTTCAATGCGCAGCTTTCTGTTAAGTAATAACACTTTGTATAAAGCGCAAACAAAAAAAATTCCCAAACGGTTTTTTTTAACAAATAATGAGACATTTACAAAAGGAGGACCCATTTTGCACATGCACAACTTTTATTGAAACATTTCTCTGTAAAACATCTAAAATAAATAGTAATTTTATGAATAAAAGCAATCACATTTAAAATAAATACACAGCTTCTTAAAATCTTTTAAACGTACAAATAGATGCCATTGAAAACGCATAAACAGTTTCTGACACGTACAAACATGTTCAACACAACACACGTCTTGCATTTTTAAAACACCTTATAATAATTAAGCAATAACTAATACTTGTTAAGCTCTAAAGTTGTGAATACAGTAGTTGCTAATTATAATATATATTATTCCATAAAATTTTCTTGTTAACATTATATTGTAACATTAAGAATATAGGTGCTGAATTTCATTGATAAAATATGTAAGGTAAGGTAGTTCTTTATATATCTATAATTAAATTACACAAGTGGTCTTTAAAAAATTATCAAATTCTTTAATTAATAGTATAGTTAATTTCCTGCATAACAGTGATATATTTTCTTTGCTAAATGAGTTCTTTGTTCCTTAAATTTCCAGTTTTCTACAATCTGCCGGAAAAATCTAATTTTACATTGTATTATATGACTACATAAGGCACAAATAAAATTGTAGGAAAATCTTGTTAATGCTATGTACTCTAAAGATATTTTTGTACTCGTAATTAAGCACCAGCTATTTAAAAATTCAAAAATATAGCAAAGAAAGAACTTCGATTTACGGAGGCATTAATTCCTCCATATGGAACAACTGAATTAAGTTACATTTATCCAAGGCAGATGAATTCAATCCATTAGTAAACTTTTTACCTTTTTATCGCAGACGAATTCACTCAGTGTATAAGCTGCAGATAAATTCAATTTAATTATACATATGAATTAAAATCATAATATGAATATTTTTATCTGGAGATAACGCTTATTGTCGTAGATTTTTATCGAAAGAGAATTAGGATTGATTTGTTTCTAGTCAAATGAGATTTAGTTTCTGAGTCTTCAAAATTAAATATTCACAACAGTTCTACAGCTAAGAAACCGACTGATTTTCTCCCTTATCAACAACTGATGACGGATCTTGGTGGTGGGATCTTTCATTGTATTTGGTGCATGGATGTTGTATTTAAGATGAGAGAACGGGCTCGACTGGCCTGTAGTCGAGGAACTCCTTGCACCAGGCAGCGACTCCGATCTTGTTCTGGCAGCACAGTGGGAAGACGACTTCGTTTTTGGTGACTTTGGCGCATTTTTCGCACAAATTCCGCACCTCGCCACCGTGTCTGAAATAAAGAAGGCAAAAATTATGAATAGATTTTATTTGACGTGAAACGCTATTATTTTCAAATAATGGGATGTTATGAAGAAAGAAAGAAATAAAATCGATTCCGCGCATGCGCATTACGATTCGATCCCAAGATCCTATTCGTGCATTCACGCAACCAAAATGTTCATTACCCATTAAGTAACAAAAATTTGAACTATCAATATTCGTATTTGAATCACATTCGCGCAACTAAGCAAAAATAAATATTTTTTAAATTAATATTTTATTTTTGTTTAACGGCTTTGTATTATTTTATCCTACATTTTATAATATATTGTTTCTCTTTTCAAGATACATTTTGAAATGAGGATGAACAGAAAATCTGCTTAAAGCTTCATTTTATGAATCATAAACAGAAAAGAAATATTTATATATTGAAATAATCATAATATTGAAATAATCATAAATGCCATTCTTAGAAACCAATGGAAGTGCTTATGAATGCGTGAAGATTAAATATATGGTTTGATGTTTGGACATAGACTTCTTCAGTGTTTTCTGTAACGTAAGGGCAAAGACAAAGGAGATTTTTTTAAAAATCGAAATTTTAATTTATTTTGTTAAAGGCTTTAAAATAAACCTTGAAATTTTATCAATTTTTGGACATAATTCACAATTGCCCCACAACATGAAATATTTGATCACATTAATTAGATGCACATATTACGTATTAAAAGAATAAAATTGTCAGAAAAATTTATGCCTAGTGCCGAAATAGTTTGTCATTCCACGCATGATCTTTTAATATAAATATTTTATATATTCTGATGAAAAAAAGAAATCAAATATTTTTGGAATATTTAAAGAAACTCAAAAATTTTCGACATATTGTAAATAACTTCTAGAAATATAATCAAAAAAGAAATTAAAAAAAAAGGAAAGGATTTGAATTCAATAAAGAAAACATTTTTGTTCCTCCACTATAAATCAAACTATAACATTTTTTATGAACACGAAAAGCGATTAAAAATAGAAAGAATGATTAGGGAAATATTTTATTTCAGATTGAGTTTAATCAGAAATAATAAACATAACTAATCTTCGTTATGAATTTTGTGCACCCATATCATTTTTAATGAGTAATTGGTTTAATAAAAAAAAGTTTTATTGAAAACAAATATAAAATAATAAATATAAAATCTTAAAATAAAGAACATTTTATTTAATTCATTTTATCAATATACTCATATTAATGTGAATGTCTAATAATATTTCTTCTTTTATGTATAGTCTTTTAATAAATTTTTATTTCCATTTGCATTTGATTATTTCGTGCTTGAAATGTTTCTTCATGCCTTTTTTAAAGAATTTGAGTTATTTGAAAGTATAAGAGCAATAAACACTAATGAATTGCAGTATCATAAGAAAGAAGAACAATTTAAAAAAAAACTACATTAAATCAAAACAGTTATCTTTTCTTTGCCCTTATTATGAGCTTCTATAAATATATTAACTACGATTCGTTGATATTTTGTACTTTAAATTTTTTTACCGGTAAATTTAACTAAATAAAAAAAAAGTTCGCTCATAAATATTATTAAATTATATTTTATTGTTTCTTCATACCAGAAATTTTGGAATTATTTCAAATCATATACTTAAAGAGTAAAATTTAATTAAGAGTCTAATTCCCTTAATTCGTTTTAATTAAGTTTTAATTGCTATCCTTCTCTTAATTAAATAAACGTTATGGAATTAAATTAAGCTTTATTGATACAATGAGTAAAGAAATGACACAGAAGAAGATCTAATCCTTTCATTAAATCGTTACCAATGGGAAAAATAATGTCAAATCCATGGCAAGAACATGATAGTTTCAACTCCTTTTTATGCATTATTATTTTTGCAATTTTAACAACCTCATAAGTTTAAAATTTTCCATGGAACCATTAAAAAATAAATAAATGATGCAACATTAAAAAATCTGAACGTACCTGCATTTATTGTCCTTGCTGTTGATGAATCCGTCGTCATCTTTGAACATTTTCACATATTCTTCCCATTTGCTATATTGCACGGGGGATGATTGAACCTGGACGCTTGTGAGAGCAAGCACAAGCACCAGCGCGCATAAAGTCACGGTAATGTATGAGGTACGCATCTGAAATAGAAGTAAATTTATTAGTATAGGTTCCAATAAAAGCAGAAATCTTTTAGTGAAAAAGAATGTCACTTTCGAGAGATGCCATATCAAAAATAATAATCATACAACAGCATTATAATCGTTTTATGATTTTTTTTAGTTGTACGGCAGAGTCCTATTTCTTTAACAGTATAAAACAATGAAGTCAGAATTTTGATAATATTGGCATAAAAGTAAAAAAAAAGAAGAAAAAAAAACTATAAATGGATTAAGATATTCTTAACAATATATTTTTATTTATTAATATTATTATCATTTATTAATTATTAAAGCTTGACAAAATAAAGCTTATTTGATTCGATTTATTTAATTAACTCGAACTTATTAAAAATGAATAAAATTTATTAGAATAATTTCACAATTAATATTTCATTACTTAAATCCACTTAAAACGTTAGATCTAGAAATATTGAAGCAATTTTATAATCATAACTTTATTTTGAAATTATTTCATATAACTACAAAATTACAATTGATTCCATTATTCTTTCATTGGTGAAAGAGAAAAGTATTCACAACTCAGTCATGTGCACTAGTTCATTAAAAATATTTAATCTCTATATATTTTTTATTGATAAAACATTTGCTCAAACCCGACGAGATTTCAAAGAGAACTATGCTTACTTTCAATGAATACTGTTTCACTGTATTTCTGCAAACAAAGATACCAATGCTGAATCAACAGTTCTTCAACCGATTTTCAACTCGATTCTGATCGACAACAAGTGGTACGACTTTATATATCGTACCGATGGCACGTGCAGCCCTATGTATGTGGGTTAGGGACTTTTATCGAATCTGACCCCTTTTTTGAAGACGTCCTATCTGGTGATGAAACATTGAAGAGACTCACAAGCCGTGTTTTCGATACCAAAGGCTCATGGGAAAACACCAAAGAAGGATTTTTCTGTGAAGATCTGTGTCATATTAATTTAGCAACTCTCTGGCATTAGCCTAATTTCTCCTTAAAAATATGCAGCCTCACATCGATGGATCTTAGAAGAGATCGGATATATCAGTCACAGTCATCAGGTTATTAAGAGATCAATAACTTATCTCAATGACATTTATTTTAAACAGTGTTGATTCAGCACGAAGGATATTTCCACACTTGGATCCTTTCTTAAATATTATAGCATTTTTGATTTATAGAAATGTAAGTGAAAGTAGGTAATAAGAAGTAGAATTGTTAACGAAATTATGAATAAAAAACTATTTAGGTTGCTGCTTTATAAAAGTAAATATATGTATGAAATAAGTAAATTAGTAACAGATATCTACCAATATCTAAATGCATTTTTGATGAAAGTATCTTTCTCTCAAATAGCGATATTAAAGGCCCACTGTTGTGGTTTACCCGTAAAAAAACTGTTCAAAATGATTCACAATAAAATGCATACAAAACTTTACATACTGGTGTCTCAGATATTATAAGATCATTAATCATGTAATTATTGCTTTAAATAAAAAGATGTATCGGATGTTCTACAATCTTAGATTGAAAGTTTTGCTGTCTTGTTTATTTTTAAACATATTACGCAATATAAGTGAACGATATTTTACGTTTGACCTTTTAATAATTTATATATTTTTACTGAAATATTTATTTGGTGAAAAAAGTTACTTGTTCAAAAGATGAAAATCTCTTCATCTTTCATACTGCAGAGAAAATTATCTCAACACGCTGAATACATATCGCTATAGAGATGTATTCGTATCTGCATATCGGAAATACTGATTTAGAAAACAAATTGGATTTAATGAATCGCCTCCTTTCCATTTAAAGCAACTAATGAAAATGAAGAGTTATATTTTTCATGGTTTTAAAAATGAATTAAAATGTTTTATATATTTGCAATGCTTTATAAATAATAATTTATTCATCCTTTGCATTATCATAAATTTTTCTGTGTTTTAAATATTTCGAAACTTTTCGCATATTCTTGCGGATTTGCTTGCAAATAATTTATAAATTTTCTCGGTGATTGATACATCCGAAACATTGACTAGCTATACTATTGATTGAACTATATTAGATTTATTGTAAACAGCATCCCATAATAAAGGAAACACTGCATATAGTTTCCAACGAGGGAATGTTAATTATCCCCCCTGTTCGTAAATAATTATAGCTAGCTTTATAATTAGAATATTTTTATTTATTTAAAATGTAGAACTCTAAATTCTATTTTTTTCCTTTTGCGATTAAGGAATATTTAAATTTACCTTTTCTGTTCTAGAATGACGATGTTAACAGACTCATGCATTGCTTATAAACCCGACACATTTCATGAAGCAACTGAACATTCACGCATAAAACTAAAATTCATTTTTGAAAATTTGGCTATATCTGCCATATGGATTTCATGTCAGTTTCATCAATCATAACAGTTCAGTCACAAACGTGATTTGGCACAGGTTGTCAGATCTGGCTCTTGTATTATTAAATTCTATTAACAAATAAGTTTATAGTGTCTGAGACAGCATTTGAAATTTTAAAAAAAAATTCATTCAAATACAGGATAGTTGATAGAATAAAGAAGCAAGCATTTGATCATATTTTTATGTTAGGGTTCCAGAGGATAATAAAGTAAAATTCTGTTAGAATGACAACGCATAATTGCATTGAAAATCGTGGTTGTAATATAGTAGACATTATATATGAGCCGCAATAGAAAAATAATATTGCTAATAATAATTTTGATTCATTTATATATTCTTCATTTTATTTGGAACTTATTTCATTAAAATGAACTGTTCATTCTTCATACTTGAAGATGGATAACATAAATCTGCATTTCATAAAACGCAATAATTTCTGATATAGGAGCGTTTGAAGAACTATAAGAAAGTCCAATAATATTCAATGATTCTAATCAAAAAATTTTTTAACTTAAGAATGTTCCTAAAGTCCCACTATCATTTATGTCGCCTTCCTCTTCTATTAAAACTTTTCAGCTTTTTGAAAAGACAGAGAGAGACTTTTTCTAACACTTTTACCATCCTTAAAGCAAATGTTTACTTACTTTTTACTTATAATAAACTCATTTGCCATATATTTTTTGCATTGAATAGTTTTCCGATGCACTGCAAATTGCTGGTAATAGTGAAATTCTCATTTAAAGTTGCGTTCATTCTATCGGACTGCATCAAAATCCACGAAGTTAGCTTTAGTTTTAGTTGCATTAACGTTCTGTTACGATGAAACACTAATTTTATCATAATCTTCGAAGTGCTTTCACAAATATATGAACATTCTACTCTTATAACCTATACGTTACATTGCTTTAAGACTCCAATATTTGATATCAACTGTCAATTATCTAAAAGAATTATAATGATAATAAAAATTGTCGTAGAAAACGCATTAAGTTCATTTTAATAACATTTCAATTAATTTTGAATGCACACAGATAGTAAAAATTCTCTTCAGGCAGTAAAAATGATTCTTCAAAGATTTGTGCAGAAAATTTTTAACAGCGATTTATATAAATCTTGTATGCAAGAATAATGTTCGTTCAGCTTGAATGTGACACGAATTAAGTTCTTATAGAAACGTACAAATGCCTACTCACCACAACAGGATGATCATTCAGTAAGTGTAAACCTTGAAGTGAAAATTAAACTTTTTAAAGTTCAATGGCATACATCATTTGCTCTTAGATTTAATTTTTATATGAAGTTCACTTCCGGATACTTTCCATAGTTTCCAAGAACCAATCATAAGAGAGATTTCCTTTTTTAAACCAATTAGAACAGATCTTTTGAAACAACAGTCAAAAAGAGTACAAAGAAAAAAAAAATTATCCAGAATTATCTCGAAATTGTACAGTGTAACCCTTTGTTCACTCGATACAAGAAAGTAATTCTCAAATAAAATTTCTTTTCGCACGTGTATAGGCATTCCATTTTTATCATAATAACTTGTAAATACTGGACATTATGATGAAAAAAGTGTTCCTAATCTTTAAAGACATTGCTAGTATATTCTGTCTAATACACAGATTTTTTCTAACAGTTTTGATAATTTACATCGATAAGATAAACACTTTGAACCTTTGGTCTGAATTTGGAACGTAGAAAAAATTATTTTTCTTGAAAGATAGTTCTGCCATGATGTTGAATTCGCAGAAGTTGTGTGAAACTGCTCGTGTGTGAATATTATGTTGTAAACAAGTTTTTATACTTCTTATATATTCAAAGCAACAAGTCATAACAGTGACTGACATCGAAATAAATATTTTACATTTTTATATAAGTACTTCTTTAAACACCATAGTACTTCTTCAGAATCAGTGCTATTTCTACGATATGTATATATAACATCATACTTAATTTGCGCTATATTTATATGCAAAAGAACTTAAAATTCTGCGATCACCCTCTATAAATACTGTGTAAACGTTATTGTATTGGTTAATATTGAAATCAATCTAAAACATCTAGCTTAACATTAAATTTCAAATATGTCTGCAACTCTCATAAAATATTAGTAAGAAAACGCATTCCGGTTCAATTCCATAATCAAAAATATAAATGCCTGCCACTTTTAGCAGAAGGGGTTTCTGTGGCATGAGCAAAATAGACTCAAAGACTCGTGTGCAAGCAATTTTTCTTTAACAAGAAACGGGCTTTTTTAAAGTCTTTTGGTAAGCATATTCGTTCAATGGAAATATCGTTGGTTTAGACGAATTGAATTATAGGTAATTAGTAGGCTATGGAATTGTAGAGCTTAATTGTTCCTCAAAAGAAACAAGTAAGAGATAAAATATTATTATTTTCATTTTAGTAACTACAGATTTGCATATTATCAATCACATACCGGAAATAGGATACAAATTATTTAATAATTAAAAATTATTTTCCACGATAATATTTTTACCCCCAAATGTTGCCAAAATGTTTATTAATCTAGTGTATTTTCAGAGCACTGCAGGAGTTTTTGTTTAAAGTGGTTGCAACGTCAGAGTATCATGTTTATGGAAAATAGTTTGAATATTGACTCAAATCATTCCTCTTCGTTTAATTTACTTCTGAAAGGTAAGGAAATAATTGTTCATAATCTTTTCATGTCAGTAAAAATTCATTTAAACTGAAGAATATTCATAATATTATATATATTTTTAGAGGTATTATAAATCTATTCATATTACATTACGTGCTTAATAACATATTTATAATATCAGTAAAGAAATAGTTTTGTGGTACATCTTAATTACAAATGAAACTACAGATTAAGTTATTTTTCGAAACTTAAACTTATTCTGGTTCTAATTTAATTTTTGAACAACTTATAAATCCATTAAGCTTTGAATCACATCAAGCTAACAACCTTAATACACATTTTTATAATGAAATTATCAATTATAACGATTAAGGTCACCATTTTTAATCTGAATCTCATTATCTATGAGCAAAACTTTCAAAATCGTAATAAACTCAGATACTTTGGTTTGTAAAAGTCAAGTCACATTCATACTTTAAAGCCTTGTCGGCCACTTTCTCAAATCAGAATATTTTTCAGTCTAAAACATTTTCAGAAATAATATTGCATTTGAAATCTAGTATCAAATGAAAACAGATATTCGATAATTTGCATTATCGAAAATAAAATACTTGATAAGACATTTTACATTTTTTTAAAAAATCAACTTAAATTGAAAAAAAAATGAGCCTATCTTTAAATCTACATAGGAAATAACAGTTTATAAAATTACAAAAATTTATAAGTGTTTCGAGGCAAATATTAAATAAGCAACTATTAACAACAAATATTGAAACTTGAATGTTTACATTTGCTAACTAATATTCTATTTCTTCTAATTTTTAAACTAATATTCTATTCCTTCCCTTTCTTAGAAATAAAACTCATGAGAATACATGCTCAAAAAATTTGTATATAAGAAACATATTATTTTGCTTCTTAACCCAGCCAAAGTTGGCGACGAAATTTCCTCAGCTAGCTTATGACTGATGGATAATGGATAATCAGGCAAACTCTATAGACCGAAGATATCTTCTGGATGATGCTGAACATCATGTAAATATCGCAACAATATTTTGGGCGTCTTGTTTTGATAGGGAAGCCTTGAAAGTTTCTAGTTTAGACAGCCTCGATGCATATGACAATGTCCCCATTCATTTAAGAAAAAGAATCATTAAAGAAACTTTGCTAATAAAGCAATGTATAATTCAAATTGCGAAACAAGCGTGTCACTAAAGGCTAAACATGGGCTTTTGGTATGAGTTTTGAGTCTTTCATAGCAACTACGAACTAAAAAAAAAAGAAGATTAAATTACTATGAACAACGACAACTTCACTCGAGTACAGTAAAATTCCAGAGATGTGACACTCCAATTAACTTTTGTATCATCGGTTTTTGATTTTAAACTTTTTTTATCAATCAAATAAGTAAATATGACACCTAATATTGACAGTACATAGAAAACTAAAAAACGATATATGAAAATAAGTAATATAGTCCAAAATGTTTTCCGAACGTATTTTAAAATATCCAATAATTCAGACAAAAATGGAAATTTAAATATTAATATGCGATATTTTGAGGAAAGAATATGAACATGAAACGGAAGGTTTTTAATTTTATCGAATTTTTGCAATCGCAAATATAAACACGCCTGATGTCATTCACTAACCCTTCTAGTTTTCTATATGCCATCAATCTGAATTTTCATTTTTAGGAATCATTAAATTAATAAATCGATTTTAAAATCAAAATTCGAAAAAAAGTCTGCATTTTCATAGATTAATATCTACTTTTTCAACAAAGTAAGTGAAATAATACTTTTGAACTAGCTAGAGACGACACACAACTTTTGAATTTGAAAGATTTCATCACAATTTGTCCAGTTATTGACAATAATAAACGAAAGACATGACTCAAATTCTTGCTTTTTGAAAAAACAAATAATCCATTGAATATTAGAAGTAAAAAAAATGCTAAATTTTGAAAATAAATTCAAATAACAAACGTCAGAGATAATAGAAAAAACTGCCCAAATTCCTCTAAACAATTTTGTATGTGACGCGAAATATTAAATATATACACAACATTAAGTTTCAGATTATTTTTAATCAACAGATGTATCTAGTCGATGTGAAATAGAAAATTATGGATTAAAATGTAAAGGGATTTACTAAGATTTCTCATTGTTAAAATGAAATGAATGCTTTTAACTTTAAAACAATAATCATAAAATTAATTACATTGAAAGTGATACATTTGAACTTAATGAACACTTTCATTGTGAGAATGAAATAATAGGAATTTTATCAATGTCTATTTCTCTAAACCACAAACAAAAAATTTATCTTCTTATCAAGGAAAAAAAAATAATAACTGCATCAGTAAAAGTGCAGTGAACTTGTTGGGTAATACCTTCTTGTTTAGAAGTGTCATTCGAAAATCTTATATGTGTTTATTTCTTGAAAGTGTAAACAATTTTATCAATTTATGAAGGAAAATTATAATTAGGCTATCTAATATATCGAAGAAAAAAATACTGGACTCTCTTTAAATTCGAGGACAACTGGCGAACTATATACAAATGTTTCATTCTTAAGATAAAAAAAATAATCGATTTTTTAATCGGAATACAAAAATAATAAAAAGTTAATTTCTGAAATAGCTTGGATTTAGGAGGCGATCAAAGCGATTCTTTTCAGCAAATGGAAGTAGTATGCACATACATTAATGAAAATATATATATTTACCAAAATTATTAAATAGCTTAATAATTTTTTTATAAATAATATAAGAAACTAAAATTCACAACTAGGTTCGCTTAAAATTTTATGCAGTGTATATTACGCTGGCATCAAACATAAACATTTTATGAATGCAAAAAGTTCAAAAAGAAATATTAATGCATTTGCAATGCATTCCTTACTTTTGGTGGAGGTATTTAGATGAAAGGCGTTGCAAAAACAATAAGGTTTCAATTACAGGATGAAGTACTTTTTGCGTCCGCATGTGCCGAAACCCGCATTCTTAAAGGCCGGTAAAATGATCGGAAGTATCTCATATAGACGGGCTTAACGTGCGAGAAGATAGCGCATATCACACGCAATCGATTACATTTGGATTTTCTTTCGTAATTCCCAGGCTCTCAGATTTTTCTGCCATTAGTGGTCAAATGTCAATTTTTTATAAAAGGAGCCGATAAAAGTGGCTATTTTTAGTGGACTGACAAATTCCAAAGTGGATTAACCTTATTAACGCGAAATTAGAAAAATCATAGTATTAAGAAGTTCCTTCAAAGATATTCTTTACAACTTTCCTGGAAAAGTCAAATTTCCGCCAGCTTGTGAATATTGCAAACGAATAACGAAAATCTCGTTTCACCAGCAAAACAGTAAATAAAATTAATTACATAATAAATAAATATTCGTAATAAAATATAATAAATATAATAATAAAATTCAATGCATAATATTTATGTAGATATGCATAAGTTTTTTTTATCAATTCGCACAAACTTTTACGGCACTCCAGGTACAATAGTAATGTAAAATTATAGAGTAATTAAAATATTGCTTTTATCAAATTGTATCTTTTTTTCATTGTGTTATATTCTATCTAGGAAATTTATTCTACCTTAAAAATCTTTTGTAGCCAAAGGCTTGCCATATTTCAACAGAATGAAAAATGAAATAATAATGCAAGATCTTTGTCCTCAAATTGGCAAACACAATACAGAAAAACTCTTAGAACTTTACTTATGGCTCTCTTCGGAATAAATGTACCTCATGATTAACTAATAAATTTTTGAATCCTGTTTGCTGTCAAAGTGAAAAACTGTTCGAATTCTCAAGAATGAAAACGGTTCACTTTCCCAAAAGCAAGATTATCTTTAAAAGGTGGAGATTGATGATGCTCAATCCTTTTTAATACTTCGTATTAAGCTCCGGAGATTACAGAAACCACTAAAAAGGTCACTTCATGAGAATATTTATCAAACTGATTGCAGCAGTTCCTGCAGAAGAATGCTTCATTGTAAGAAAGCATCTTCTTCGAAAACAGATACTCCATGATCAGTAATTGAGAGTAGATGGATTGACCATGCTGCCGCTCATTAGCCTCCGAGACAGCCCTCAAAATGTGTAGAGTGCTATTAATTTTCAAATTGATTATATCAGTAATAATTAATGAATTATATCCAGGCATGGAAGTTTTACTTCACTAGCATCATTTGCATTTAATAAAGAATATATTTAAAAAATGCTTTCTGTCAAAGCAACTGTTTGATAAAATGATTAAATTGGAACCTGTGAAATGCGATATTTAAATTTAACAAACACAAATAATTTAAAAAAATTTAAAAATATGGTTGTGACATATAAAAACAATGATTGCGAAAGAATACTAAACGTAAAATATTTTAAAATAAATTTACCAATACCATTAAAATTGTAACTCATATTAATATTTTTATTAATTTTCAAAACAATATCATATCCTCAAAAGAAAAAAAACGAGGTGCATTAAGCTGTACATAATATATAAAACAGTATTCATAAAATTAATTTCATGTATTACATAAAAAATATACAAACGGAAGGTATTCATAAAGTTGATTGTAAATGTCAAAAATTATTATAATTATCAAAAAATTGATATTGATAAATTCGGCACATTTTGAATGAATAATTGTTTATAAAACTTGCTTACTCCGAAATGTTTTTGTTATAAAATTTATCTTTGTACATGTATGTAAAATTACTCAAAAAAATAGGAGCTCGATGGATGAAAACTGATGAACAGTATCAAATTTTTAGATCAAATTCGTAAATGTATTGGAATATTTTCCTTAAAAACATTCGATTTTTCTCATCATACGACTAAATTAAATCAGAATAACATTACTTAATGAAACTAGCATTTTGTAAAAGTGATAAAAAGCCCAAAAGCAGAATATTCTTGTTTCTCATGCTTAATAATATATTTCTATTATATCATACAATAACTGGCTCATTTAAAAATCGGCAAAAAAAAAAAAAAAAAAATCTTTAACTGAACATTTTTTTCGAATTTTTTAAAATCAAAATGATTAGTGAGAAACAACAACAACAATAACAATTTTCATTACATGCATTTTATTGCAAGAGTTTCCCTAAATAAATTATTTGAAAGATAAATCACTTCATTTCATTTCTCTACTTAATAGTTTTTGTTATTTTGCCTATTTAACATGACATTTTTATGAATCTTTTAAATTATTTTGCTTTTTCCATAATCTAATTACATGATAGTTTCCGTTTCGTGAATGTGCCATCTTATTGATTTAATTAAGAGTCCAGAGAGGCCGGCGTCCTGGCATAGGGGTAGCGCGTCTTCCCCGTGATCTGGGCGTCTTGGGTTCGATTCCCGGTTCGGACATGGTTGTTCTTCATCTGTTCTATCTGTGAGATGTGTGAATGTGCCCCCCTGTAAAAAGGGGTTGTACAAGCGAATATGAAGCGTGAGTAGCTTGGCCCTAGTTGGCGCTACTAAAACAAGAGACTCTTCCTTGGCTTAAAATCGTTGACTTAGTCAGCGAGCTTGTCCATGGCAAGTGCCATTATAAACAATAACAACAACAGAGTCCAGAGAATACTTTAGATGTGCTTTGAGAATTATATGCAGTTTTGCTTAATTATTAATGTCCCATTTTAAAGCAACATTAGGGCTATTTTGGGACGGAACTCTTAATTTTGAGTTTGGTCAAATGACAAGGACAATACCTACTGGATTATATGTAATTTCCGTTTCGAATTATAGAGTCTTTTTAAATGATTTAATTTCAGCTTACAGTTTTGAAAATCGATAATTCGATGCCCATATGACGCATGGGCGCTACAATTAAGAATTTAAAACTTATCAAGGGATTAATTCTGTTGAAATCTGCACCTGGCAATTTTTGCATAGCTTTTTCAACTTATTGAACCTATTTTTAAAATATAATCTGTTTGAAAAGGTGTTTTAAATTATATTTATACTTGTAAAGATCGATTTTAACGAAAATTCAGTTTTCTGTCTTTGGCTACACCTAATCATTATTTAGATGCAGCACTCATTATTTCAGGAGTTAATTTAAAGCAATTTATTATAAAATGAATCGCTAAATTATGTGAAATAATTCTGAAGCGATTTCTATGCCGTTGATGCAAGAAGTTTTAGATATTCTTTAAATAAACTTTCTGTTTTTCAAAATTCATCTATTACTGTGATTTTGGAAATGAGTTTGCCAACTCAAATATCGTCTTCATCACTTGATCATGGCTTCAAAATTATAAGTTCTGTTCAAAAACGAACCCTTTTTTTATTTGACTTTTTTATTATTTATTCTTTTAGACTATTTGGGGGGGGGGAAAGCAAACATCTTAATTTTGAACTGCAATCGGATAAAGATTCTCTCCAAACTTTTAGGCCAAGGCAATTGATCTCGATGGATTTATCATATGCTTCGAGCGATTACATGGCGATCCCTAGTGGAATCGAGTTTCCAAGTCTCTAAGTTTCAAAGCCAAGAATTTGCTACCGAAACTCCTTACTTCAAAATAGAATGTCGGTAAGTTTAAAGTAAACTTCTTTCACCAAAAGCCTCTTAAGTTTCCTTACTAATTAATTAAGATACATTTAATTATTAGCTAACCGTTTGCTCTACAATCTTGTTTAACTTTCTAATTACATGGCATAGCCTATCTGAAACATTTATTATTATTTTGATTCCTATAATAATATAAGGTCATATTATGGTTTTTTTAAGTAATTTTCGCATCTTAAATTACATAATATTATTTAACATTTTCACTTAAATGCACATTTAAAATTAAAAATTCAGTAATTCGATGCGAGAGCTTGACTCGTCATTGTATGTCAACGGGTTAATTATATTACACAAATTCATGGCGCATCATTAGAAGCAAATGTGTTTACTCTACCGGAACTCTAACATCTTTAGTAAATGAGATGAAGAATCTTCTTACATTCAGTAGAATTTGTTTAAATAGTTTATGTTATGTGTCCAAACATGGCGCGCAGGTTACGGTCTTGTGAGAAAGTTGCTGACTGCTTATGACGTATGATTCTGGAAGGAAAAGAAGCCGTCTTTTATCAAAGGATTAAAAGATGTTTAAGTTCGAGATATTAAGCAATGAATGAAACAATAAACATAAAAAAAAACGCTTTTTTAGAAAAGGGAAGGGATATTTTTAGCTCCTGCACTCAGATTTGAATTTCCAAGATAGAATTCCGTTTTTGAAAATATTTTTTTTTAAATGCAGTTACTTTCACCGTTAGTATGCATTTGTATGATATCATAACAACTATTTGAAATTTTTTGAAAAGATTTTTGCATATAAAATATAACTCATTTCATTCTTATAATCAATCCATAATTACAATTTAGAAATTAATGAATAAGAAATCTTTTATATCCAAACGACTCTTTTTTTTTATTTTCTTAACTTTTTCTTTTTAAAATCTTTAAGAATTTATTTTTTAAAGTCTTGCAAGTCTACATTTTTATAGCCAAACGATGACGGATATACATGTAGAATGCAATGCAAATGGATCAAAAGTGGATTGTGCAACAACAAAAAAATCATAATAATGCGAATAACATTTTATGTTTAAAATAGTACACATAAACTGCGTCAAAATGAAGATTTGGATTGACTTGTGTACATATCGAACATACTTAACTGGTCAAATGCTTCACTCTTACATTAAAGCAAAGATTCTCAGACTTTTAGAAGTCAGAAATCTGCATAGCAGCCTTGCTTACTTAAATGACTTTTTTTTTTTTTTGTAGATATCGCTATTTTAACAATTTGAAAAAACTAATATCCAATATACTGTGTTGCTCATATGTATTTATCTATTTTTTTAATCTCATTTTTTCTTTTGGAGTAACGATACATTTCTAATCTTACTTCCTTTTCAATAATGATTTTTTCAGAAATTTCTCATATTTTCGCAATTGCTTATGCTTACTTTGTATCCTTAAAAGTGCACACCGAACAACAGATAAACCCTGGTTTAAAAGGCAATTGTTTCATCTTCAGGATGCTTTTTCTGTCAGTAAAGGTGCTTTTTCTGGTAATCTTTATAGACGTTTTTCCTCAGAGGCCAACTTATTTCAGTAGTTTGGCAATTAAAAGCGTCAGTACAATGCAACATCTTTCATTATTGAAAGCAATGAATTTCGCTAAAATTGATAAATAAAATAAGAAATAATAATAATTTAATAATTCAGAACCATTTGTTGTAATCGGAAGTATCCAATTTTTATGCATTCTTTAGCATTTTTTAATCATTTTTAATTTTTTTTTGAAACAGTATTTCACTGAAATGATGCCTTTGTATCATCTATAATCTGACTGCTGACAATTTCGTCATTTTTCCATTCGACCCAGACTCGACATCAACTTTAAAATACATGCGTAAGTAAAATGAAAAGGAACTTTTGTTTACATTTTTTCCCACGTGAGTCTCAAAAAGAACGCAAAAATGAAACTGTTCTGACACTGCTTTGCATCAGATTTCCGAGAAAATTTCATGGCTTGCTTATTGACATTAAAAATGATAAATTCAAACCTGTTACTTCATGAACTCTCTAAACAATGAAAGTTTTACAGATGAATTTGAAAAGATGAGATTAAAATTTTTGAGAAATCTTTATCATTTTAGCCATGGGACACAGAGGTGTGTGAATGTGCCCTCCTGTAAAAAGGAGATTGTGGAAGCGAATGTGCGAGTTTCATCTTCATATGAGCTAGAAGTCAGACTTCTGCCTTCGGGTGCTCAGGGGTCTTTACCCTCAGAAGCTACTGCACTCCCTGGTAACGCGGACACGACATCATCATGGGACACAGATTTTTTTTTTTTTGCATATATTCTGATTGTTGTGCAATTGCTGTAAAAATGGTCTTCCAAATAGGATTTACATACAATATTCGCGAATAGGCTCATACAATTCTGCAATGTTATAATAGTTCCTACCAAATTATCTAAGCTCTAAATCACGAGATACAGTTGAAACAAACATGAAAGCCGCAAATTAACCTTTTGGGCCCCACCGGGACATATATGTCCCGCTAATATTTTTAAATCACCCAAAGGGATAAGTAAGTGGGGAATTTATTGAAGTGCATATTCCCAATGGATTTCTGTGATTACATTCATATGTTGCGCAAAATTTATTTTTTCCGCTGGGTAAGCCAAGGAAAAATATGGCAGAAAATGTTTTTGTTCTCATGTGCCTTTCAGTTTAATAATGACATTTAATTACCAAACAGCAACGATTCAGTTAAATTTCTTAAATATTCTACTATATTTTTTAGATTAAATTGCTCGAAATATAAAATTGAATTGATTGAACACATCCATCAGCAACACGATTGATGGAAATGGTTTCATATAACAGTAGCTTATTAATAAGAGGATAAATAAATAAACACAGAATGTAAATTTTACGATAAGTCTTTATCAGGTATCGAGATGCATTCGCTCTTTTTTTTCCATAGGAAATTATTATTTTCTAAAGATATCTTTTTAACCTTTTGGGCCCCACCGGGACATATATGTCCGGCTGATATTTTTAAATCATCCAAAGGGATAAGTAAGTGGGGAATTTATTGAAGTGTATATTCACAATGGTTTTCTGTGATTTACATTCATATGTTAGTGTAATTTTCAACTACATCTTAGTAATAGAGAAACCCTAATGGAAACTTTATGTGCCATCTGTAAAGTTGCACTCTGCAAAAAATTGTTTTGCAATGTATCATGCATAGAAATGTCATGAATAATGTTGGATATGCGATTGGTAAGAGTTTTCTTGCAATGAAATTGTTTTAAAATATTATAAAAAACTAGAGATTCAACTCTTCGCTGTATTTTACATGGTCACCTCAACTCCAATGGGACACATGTGTGCCATTTAAAAAAGACCAATGGGACAGATATGACCCACTTCAAAAATTGAACCTATAGTTAAATTTTATTTTAGTAGAATATAGCTATTTACGCTTTATTTAACCCATTAGAGCCCTAAATTATCTTAATTTTGGGAAAGAAAAAACTGGTATTGAGAGAGTTAAGAATGGAATTTTAATACTTGGAAGCTTAGTTCGTTGACATCAGCATGGTGCCATTGACATACCGGTCATTATTTGCTAATAGTGGCAAGATGGTCATTATTTGCCGGTAACATCAACTGCTTCACAGCCACTAGATGCCACATATGCTATTGACATCAAATGAAAAAAAAATTGATATTTTGACTTTGTAAATTTTGAAAAATTGCGTTGAAACTTTCCAAAAAGTTCCGGCAAGAGAGGAAAAAAATTGGTTTTACAAACGCGAAAGCATGCTTCTTTTTCTTATAAAACTATCTCACCTGAAAAAAGAGAAAAAGTTTTATTTAATCCTTTACAGAGGATATTTCTCAAAGTATTTTTCAAAATTTTTCAAGTACTTTACAAAAAAAAATATATATATATATATTATTTAATGCAGACGTAAAATATAATACAAAATATTCTAGCATAAGATGAATCTTGTAAAAAGAGAGGAAAGGAATAATCTAAAAACCCTTACCTTCCGAACTGCAAATTCTTCAGCAACTATTTCCGGGAGCGGGAGGACAATTTTTATATAAACAATCGACGTCCAAAACGTGAGAATTTAAAGCGCTTAGCGACAACGGGAAACAAAAATTTATATCTATAGCTGTTGATGATACCCTTTTAAACGCCCGATATCAAGCAAAGTTCAGAACAAAAAAAATCCACGATAACACACGTGCTTCGAGATCTTATTTACTCCTTTCATATAGCAAAATAAGTCCGTGTGAGAGTGATTAATATCAAAAAGAAACTCGTACCGAAAGATTATGAAATTACAACCCTTTTGGGCCAGAAGAGGGAGAGAAAAAAAATTCGGAGGCAAAGCTCAGATAACCATATAAGGAAAAAATATAGCATGCGAATGTCTGATTGAAATGCAGTGCATGTATTACAAAAAAAAAAAGTCACAAATTCGGTGCATATATCATTGCAAATAATATTTATAATCTGCTCATGTACATCATTTAATAACATTTAAGAAAGTGCGAATACTCTCTTGATCCAATAAAACAGCTTTCTCAAAGCTTTTATCAAAATGCATAGACTCTTTTCTGAAAATCAATTATTTCGCTTTATATTCATTGCAAGAATGGCTTCGCTACATGATTCCTCAAGTACCTTGTTTCAATAAAGCAATCATATTTTGAATTTTTTTGATCAAATAAATCAAATTTAGTCTTTAAATTAACATTGCCGTAGGAACTATTAAAAATGCTTTGTTTTGGAAAGATATTAGATACCAAGAACAATATGAGAGAAGCATCCCTTTCTTGAAATTCACTTGACCCTCGCTTCACAGGAGATATTTGAAATCGAAGAAGACTGAATAAATGGCAATAAAATATTTACTGCACAATAGATAGAAAAAGCCGAAAAAATAGCAACCGTATACCTGAAGAATTTATTACAAAATAAATATGAATCGTCGAATTTTCTTTGGCAAAGATTTTCTTGCCAACTAAGAATAGCCAATTATCAACTTATTCAGAAAATTCAGCTTATTTACAAGAGAAAAATTCAGCTTCTTTTCTTCTTTCACATATGGTACAAAATTAAGAATAACAAAGTATATTTAAAAACTCCACTATTTTTGGTAGGGAAATAAATGGCAATATGATCTTTTTTTCATTTGATTTTTAGCCTCTTTTTTTAAAATTTTGTTTGAAGTCGACCTTTTCTGAAATTGAAAAGTTATAAAACAACCTTTCACAGTCTCGAGATGTTATAATTAGAAACCAGGAATGCATTAATTAAACCCATTCAAATTGGAATAAAATCGAAACACTGAGCATTGTGACTTTTCAACAGGAATTTCGTATTAATCATCTCCATCCAGAGATTCTCCGTGAAGGAGTGAAATTAGATATATAGATATGAATTATAAATCGTTTCTCAAACTCTGATGTGTTTTTTGAAATATTCAATAAATTTGGATTCATTACACAATCAAAATTCAATCTAAATCCAAGCAATATTAACAGAAGATATACGGGACGCGTCATTTTGACGCATTTCGAATTTTTTTAAGAAAATTACATGAACCGTTCTCATTTTTATTTTATCTCTTGTACTGACTTTTAGCCTTTGAACGAGGTAAATATATATATTGCAGACTATTTTTTTCAAAAGTTTTGAAATATTGAAATTCTCGTATCTCTACGAATTCTCTATCTTTATGAATGTGCGTCAATTTGACGCGATCGTAATGTAAATAAAATTTGTATTAAATAAGTTTTACCCATGCAAAAATTACAACAATAATAAATATGAATTGGGTTTTGTAAAAGAAACAGGAGCATTAACACCTGTAAAAAAATGTGAAAAGATTGTTCGAAAAGTGTGCAAACAAAATAGAGTATTTGCGTAAAAGATGCAAGAAGAATGAATTTAGAAATTGAAGTAATGTACTAAAATATTATTGAATAATAAAAACTTTATAAATATATATCCCATATTTTCATTTTTTAATTGTAGTTATATTGCTTTCTAAGTGGTCGCTTTTATTTAACTATATGTATTCGTTCATGCGTCAAATTGATGCGTGTTCGTAGTCATAGGTACATAAGAAATGCAAGCAAACCTATTGTTAAATGTATATTAATTTAACTAACTTAAAAAAAGATTTGAACTTTCACAATAATCTTATACTTCAAATTTATCTCCTTTTTAAATAAAAGAACGTGTCTTTTAGTCACTGAGAAAAATTTGAAGAAATCCGTCTTGCTTCCGTCACTCATGACGGCACAGGATCTGTTTCTACGCACAGTTTCGTCTTCTCGAACTTCGGCCGACAGGCATCCCCTTTGGACACTGGACTCCGGGAGTCCAATTTTCGAACTATTGATGATTTCTCTTCATTAAGATCAGATCCCATCGATGCAGATTAGATGCTCCGATTTCCAAAAAATGATTCGTAAAAATAGGAGGATGAGTTCCTTAAAAAAACTTTGTCAGTCGGGGAGATGAGACTCCAGAAGAAACTCTAAGAGTTCACGATGACTCATCAGTACGGTTGTTTGACCTGGTTGTTGGGTAATTATATGATTCATGGAAGAAATCTGTCCCAGTTATTGAACCTTCTCATTTTTTGGTCTATCAGAAATTCAATTAAATTTATAAACATTCATTAATTGCAAAACGTGTCTGAAAATTGCTCTTCCTATCAAAGTTGGTCAAGTTTATCATATTCGCAAATTGCACTCTTCAAATTGCTTGATAGATCATGGATTTCAAGAGCATGCCTCCGGTCCCATTTATTCTTATTTGGGCCGTTAAATTAAAATACTTGAATCAGGACTGAATAAAGAATTGCAACTGAATAATTTCTTAAATAAATAAATATATTTCATAACGGGATTTTAAATTATAAGGAAAATTTCTGAATGAGGATTTTGGTCATTTTCTCACGTAGTTCAAATTGGATAATAGCATTTTATTGCTTTCCTATCTTTTCTTATGTTTACAAAAGATTAAATATTAAAACTTAAAGAAAAAGAGACTAAATTTTCTGAAATTCGATCCGGGAAGCTCTAAAATCCAGAGCACTAAATATGGGAAGGAAAAAGATATGCTTAATAACATAAACATTCGAATTTACACGATGCTGTTCGACACTCGAAGATATCGCCACACTATTGGTGGGAAATTTGTGCCAACTGGGGCTGCACGAACTACAGTAATTGTAAATAAATTTATAAAATTTAAAAATGAATTAGAAAGAACGGTGTAGGTGATAATTAAATTTTAGTTATTAACAGATATAATTAAAAATTATACATAATTGATATATTTTATCATTTCTTATTTATTAAGTATAATTAAATTATTCTGTGATCACTTTCATTATTTTCAATTCAAGATAATTCACACATGTTGCTCATATTAGAATGATCTATTTCTGTAGGAACCTGGATGTAGGACTGTTTTGTAGTTTCTCTTTGAAAAATGAAGTCTATTATTTCTTATGTGATATTCATTAATAAATAAAACAATTGAGCGACCTGGGACATTTACTTCAAACATGGGATAAAAATGACAATTTTTCAATCCAGAACCAAAAAAAAAAATGAAATTAACAATAAAATTGCAGTGATTAAACCAGAACGTATAGTCTTATGCATCTAGGAAACGTTGAGGGAAAAAGTTCAATGTCATTTTACTTCCTTTAAAATTAATTTTTTTAAAAATAAGATAACTTATAATATTTTAATAAGAGTTAATTATTTAAGTAAATTCGGGACTAACCGGGACATCCTACTAATATTCTGTTGCCACTACTGACTCACCACGCCTTATTCACTTTAGTTAAAACATTCCAAACTTAGACAATTAATGAATGCCATATTTCGACGTGGGTTACTAGATTTAGATTTAAGTGACAATAAAATGCAGGTTGATGCTATTTTAACTGGTGAAAAAATATTTTCTGTGCTTTGGCAACGTATTAAAAATGTGTGTGTGTGTGTGTATACAAAATTTTTAACAAGAGTTTTTATAATTGCATCGAAATTCAAATCATTTTGATTGCTCCTTCAAATATCTAATGGGATGATTTTTTTCCATTGTTGAAAGTTAAAGAAGGATGCCGTTTAATATGTGTAATTTATAGAGGATATAAAAAATGATGCTACAGTACCAAAAGAGTTAAAGGATAGAATACTTGGGATGCTACGTTTTTAACAGCACTATGATGCCATGGACTCGATTTTATTGAGATGGCTCATGTAGAGAATAAACCGAACAGATGTAAAATAATTAAAATAACTCGATTTTAATCTCTGTCATAACTTGACGATTAAAAATATTTTCTGGATCGCAGTCAGGAATATTTAGCTAGGCATAAAATATTTAATTAAAAGTAAACACAACCAAAATTTTAGTTGAACCAGTGGGTCGCCATAAGCTGCTGTTATTGATAAAAGGTTGCAATGATTATTATGATAAGTTTGAAATCAAGAAAGAAATCTGTTACCGTGGCTGAAATAAATTTCGTAAAAGCTTAGAAAATTACTGGAATGCACTAACTAGCTCTACCCGAGTTTGAGGAAGAAACGGTTCCTGCAGAAAAATAGAAAATTCTCCACTTTAAGTAAGCAAAATAATTGCTCGGTTGACATTAAAAGAAATTCAATAAAAGCCACCAAACTTTTTTTAATCAATTTTACGTATCGGTTTGTCACTCTTAATTTTAAATTTCTCAGTTCTGATTTTTTTTTTTTTTTTTTTTTTGAGAATAGTTTAGAAAATGTTACGTAAAGGAAGTCATTTTTACCTCATGTTGAAATTCAAAAAAATATAAATACTAATATGATTGGCGAATTTTGTTCTTTTGGGTTTTACAATTTTGAAAACATAATTTTTTAATTTTCTTTTTTAAATTTCAGAAAAAAATAATAAATACAAAAAAAAAATCTTCTTGACCAAATGACAAGATTAATGAAAAATAAAATGCATAAAAATGTTCTTTTATTTTGTGGGGATGCAATTGATAATGCAGTAAAGTATTTAATATTGTGAAGAGTATCGTTTCCCTCTTTCAGTGGCAAATTAAGTTAATATCAAATAACATAAATATTCCCGGCTAACCAGCTGGTCGCGTGAGACGACTAGTTATTAATTATTACGACATTATATTCATTACGTAAGCATTTATTATCATTTCAAGGTCAACACTATTGAAAGGAACACCAAAACATCTTAACTAAATAATGGAAGGTGCGATGTCCTTTCCTCTTTATCGGAAAAAACCAGGTGTTTTCTCTACCTGATATTATTCCTTTTGCAGCAAGTTTTTCTGTTGGAGATAACATAACGACTTTTGTCTCTCGAGAGGCCGCAGTGGCCTGGTGGTAAGGTCTCGGTTTCAGAACCGGAGGGTTTCAGATTCGAGATCCGATTCCACCGAAGAATTGTCGGATAAGAAGGTCTGGTGCACGTTAAATCCGTCGCCAGACGTCCTACAGCTGGTGTGGTGTGGAAGTTTGGAGATGAAAGTGCCAGCTCAGGTATCGTCCTCGTCATCTAACCTCAGTACAAAATTACGAGGTCCGTCTCAAATAGCTCTAATGTTGCTTTAAAACGGGACGTTAGTATAACTAAACTAAACCTCTCTAGAAGTACCATCACTTTGTGAAATGGGATTAAAGCAAGCTTCTGTTGTTTCGGGTGAGCAATCCATGTCTATATGAATATTTAATTTTTTTATAACTCTTAGTCATATTTATAACAAATATAAACCTCATTCTTTTTAATAATTCCTTCTAAAGATAACAAAATTAAATTTTAAAAACTCTATTTGGACTTCTTTTACACCAAAAATTTTAAGGATGCTTAGATAAACTTCTTTTCTGATTCAATATTACCTCACATAGACATTCGGAGCAACAGAGAGAAAGCTATATTGATATATTTATGCAATTTCATTATCAGAAGCAGATTTTTCAATATTTAACTTTTCGTTACAAAACTGAATCTGGTTTGCAAGAAAATGAAGAAAAAAGAATAGAGAAATAGTTTATATTTCTTTCCGGCTATTTACAAAATAACGTTGCGTAAATATATCTAAACATTGAAAAAGAATGAGTAGAACGTCTAATAGAAATATAATTGAAAATTTATGACATTTTTTATGTTTATTTTCTTGTATCTTCCCATGCGAAACAGAACCGATTTTTTTTCGGCAAATTAAAATTCAATCTTTGGACTTTTATCGTTTTTCACTGCGATTAATAAAGTAAATATGTTTTTATACAACCTTGATCTTCTTATTATTCTGTCATTCATTATCCAACTTTTTTTTGATCTTATAAACATTTATTCATGTGATTTTGTACTTCTTTCTCTTTTTAGAAAAAAAGATTTCACTTCAAGCTGATTAGAATCTCTACTTCAGTCTTTTTTTTTTCCTTTGCCTTAAAGAATGTAACATTTTTTTGTATTTTAATTATCCTTTTGTTCAAAGTGTGAAAATTATTTTCAGATAGGAACATTTTTTCATTCCTTGTCAGTATCCAGCAGTTTTAAAGTCCAGTTATTACGTCCGATTATGTCACAGGTGAGATTAAATGAAAGATTATTGAAGATAAACGAAACACAACTGATTCATCACGATCCGTCAAACTCATCTGATCTCTTTTTTTTTCCTAAACTTTTGAAGATATCGATATTTATGTGGTAAAAATCACGTAATCTCATGTCTGGTATTTCTCATATGGGACTGAATCACATACAAAAAAGATAAGTGTTTACTTTTATTTGCTTCGTTTCTTAGCACATTTCATTATTAGTTGCATTTCTTAGAAGTTATCTTCGTTATCTAATGTGCTATATAAAACGAGGTGGGTTTTTTTTTCCATAAAGTTCAAGAAAAAGTACGTGTGAAAGTGGAGTGGTTCCTATATTTAACGCATAGTAACAAGATATTAAAAGTTATTTTTAACTTGTAAAATATGAAACTGTTTCCAATAAATTGCTCTAGGAAAAGACATTTCACTATATGCGATGGCTAAGAATAAACTCCAACATTTACTGAATTATAACTTTGGTATTTATCAATTCAGCGAAGAATTACACAACAATATAAATTAAAAAAATCTTCATTTTAATATATATGTTAAGTTAATATGAATAATCGGTTATTATTAATAATTACCGATTTCTCCATATTGATTTTAATATATATGCAGTACTTTTTGTTCATATTTATTTTAACACAATCGAGCCTTACAATGAAGTAAAGAAGAAAGAAAAATACAGATTACATATTTCACAAACACAGAATGGAAATCTCACACAATTCGAAAATAGAATAATGCATAATAAATAATGAGTAGCACTGCCATCAAAAGCAAGGTAATAATAATAATAATTAATAATAAAGTTATATTATTATTATTATTGATAATAAAGTTTCATATTTGTTTATTAATTAATAGTCGCTCTGGGCAAGCAGCTAATTCTCTGGGAATATTGGTTGAATTTAATTCCGGTTAAAATGTTTAGATATAACTTTATGCCGATCAATTACCAGATGCTAAAGTTGTGTTATTTTAATTGTTTAGCATAATATTACGTTCGCTCAGTATACGAACATTTTTAATGGAGATCAATCCTATGACATCATAGTGCTATTAAAAATGTATCTTCACTTTCTTTCTCCTCACTAGCTGCTTCAGGCGACCAGCTGGCTTTCTCGGCATATTAGTTAAATTTCATTTCAGATAAATCGATTAGTTATGACTTCATGTCCATGATTTCGCCAAATTGTCTGACATCAACGCAATATTATTTTAACTGTTTTACTAAAGTTCTATTTGTTGTGCGCATGAACCTTTCTAACAAAAGCAGTTCCATGACATCAAAGAGCTACTAAAAATGTAAATATCCGGTTTATTGTCTTCTAAGTTTCGAAATATTGTAACTTCACTTTTTTTCTATTTGTTATATAATCTATATAGATTGAAGATTCTCATATAAGCTATACAGAACTTATTTCCCAAACTTCCAATAAGGGGATAAGTAATTAAATATTTGATAAAAAATGACAGCAGGTTGAATTTTAAGATAACAATGCCATATATTGTTGGAAGTCAGAAAAAAAAAATATTTTAAGAAAATAACAAATTCAGGGAAACTATTGAATGTTTACCAGTAAAAAGACAGTGCTTTAAATTGCGAATCTGTGTAAAATTTATTTTTGTTCAATGATATTCTCGGAATTTATCGAAGAGAAACTGCAAAATTCATATTAATTTTACTTAATTAAAATTCTAAATCACAATACAAAAAAATCATTACTTGATGATTCTTTCCATCCTCTGAGGTGCACCAAATTTGGTAGCTGTATTGGAAAGATTCAGACCTTCAAAGCATCAATACGCACCTAAGCAACCACACTCAACTTTATAATTAGTTTTTTATAATTAATTATAATCTTATAATTAGGATTTGCCTTTTTAAAAAAAGTCATAGTGTGTTTTTAAAATATCTATAAAGATTGTTTATATTCTAGCTGTTTTCTTATGCACAGCAATGTTGCTTGCCTACATGCAAGAAATGGAAATTTTTTTCGTAATGTTCATGAGCAGAATCGATTTCAACGCTTTCTTCGGAAATCTATTGCCTTTTTAATTGCACCATTACGACATAAAAATTACTGTAATTATATTAATCCTTACTGAAAGTACTTCGAAATCTTCTAGTTTCATTCTAGATTCATTGATGAATCATTCTAGCTTCTTATGATGCGATTGCTACAAAACTACACGATAAGATAATAATAACAATATATCTATATATATAAATTTTTTTTGAAGCAGAAGGCAGGTTTGAAGACATAGATGAGACTTTTTACATTTTAAAATTAATTTTAATATCCATCGGGAAAGCATAATTATTTACAAGCACAGACGCAGACAAAGCACGTCCGCCAAAGCGCGGTAAAAAAAGCAGAAGTGGGGAAGAAGAACGAAATAAATTATCCCTCGTCTTATATAACCTGAGATTTTGATAGGAAAAATATTTCTTCATAGTGCTAATATATTATTAAGATTTTGATAGGGAGTTTTCTACACGCGTCGACAAGGTAAAGGAAACACAGGGATCTTTTAAAAAAGAATTTGTCTCGTCAGCTGTATTTTGTCCCTTCACTCAGAGTGTGGAAAAGTTAGGTTTTTAGCCGATTCAGCAATTTTACAAATCACTCTTGAATTAATTAAGTAGAGAAAGTGGAATTGGATCACGAAATAAGAGAATATTTTAGAATGAAGTTACTAAGGGCTAAATTAAGATAAAACCTTGGAAATTAATTAAATTGAAATTAAAGTTTAAAATATCATCATCATCATCACACACACACACACATAAAACGCTAACACATACGTAGAAAAGAAATCGCTCCTATTAGTTATTTCTAAATGGCAACAATCAAATGTCAACAAATTTCTATACGAACTCTCAAACTGATTCATTTCATTGAACATTTTCACAACTGAATTCACAGAATTAACGCTTTGATAACTAATCTGCAAATATTATTCGAAATACTCTGGTGAAAGCTAGTAACCACCAATAGCTCAGTCAGAAAAAACAATTCAAGAAATAGAGGTTAAACAGAAAATTTAACCGAGCGCGGAAATGGACTTAATCGTCGTCAAATGAGTAATCGCTGCAGCTTAATTATGGAAATTGATAACTATATATTCCAAAACTAAAATTTCACAAAAAGGATTTTTATATTCTTTTAAAATTCAAAAAATACCTTTTGAATGATATCAATTTTATTTCTGTACAATTTTTAAATTTTTTAAAATTTAATTTCGTACTCAGTTTGCAAAATGTTTTTTTATTAACATAAAATTCAAGGCAATTTCTTTCTTCCACCGAAACAGACAATCACGTGCTTTTACCAATGTGTAAATTAAGATTTTAAAGATTTGCTTTCTTTTTTACATTAATTCCAAAATTGTCATATGCGCTTCTGATTTTTTTAAAATTTGATTAATTCAATTCCTGTTTTCCAACTGTTTTCAATCCAACGATTATTATTCCATAATAATTGTTTACAGCCTAAAAAGTCAATTGTCTGGATGAACTAGCTGATCGCCAAAGGCGGCTTATTGTGGTGGAAAAAAATGTTTTAAACAGTTTTTATTCCAAAAAATAAACCATTTTATTTAATATCATATTTTAAAATGTATAACGGCTATCAAGACCAACAACAATCAAAAGGAATTTATATGACAAGATACATACGGGGCTTATAGTAAAAATTTTGCCTGAATGTATAAAATATGCATATACTAAATTATATGAAAGCCAACTGGCATATAAAAGAATAAAAACCAATGATAAATGAAATAGAAGTTTCTCTAAATTCACAACAATTCTTTTGCTTTTGAAGGTCCCATACATTGCGAAGTTTGTATGGATTAAATCTAAACGATAAAAAATAAACACTTTCGAGGTCATTAATCTATCAGAGTCAACTGTCAAGTCATGCCGAAGTGAAGGTCGAGTGATAGTTAAAGACAAATAAACAAATCGTGGTAAATAAAATACAGATAAAATTGTTTTGAAAAACTATATTAAATGTTTTTATCTGATAAGGGGTATGATTAAGACATTGACGAAAATATTACTTAAAATGATATGTTTTTTTATGGACAGAAATAGTTGCTCAGCAATTGTAGAACACTGAAATATTTTCAATAATAAATCTCAGTTAATGAATTGTTGGGATTGAATACCAATAAAAAACGTGAGCTTTCGCAAATATCTTTTATATTTTAAAAACGAATACTGTAAACACAAAAGGATTCCATTATTACGGAAATCATCAGTGAGCATATGATGAAGGCAGTTTAATCAATGGATATAGAAAACGACGCTTTATTCTGAAAGAAAATACGGTGAACCGTGGCAAAAGCATTATTAATATGTATTAAACAAAAGTAGCTCAGTGAAATCTAACATCGCAAGGAGTCTGGAAATCTCAAAATAATAAACAGTAACAGGAGTCAGCACAAGCAAGCAGAGAGAGCAACCCTACCATTTATACTCCAGAGAAAAAATTATTCTTCGTAGGAGCACTTTGTCTTTTATAGATTTCCCTCAGGCGTATCGTTATATAAAATTTTCCAAAAGAATCTAAGTATTCAGTTCAGCCATAATTCTTGCACTTTCCAAAACCTTCGCTTTCTTGTCACCAAAGCCAGTTTCAGGGTTACTACCTTAATATGTATTCAGCCTCCATTGAGAATATCTGTGCATCTATCTTTCTTACTACAAGATTAACTACGTTTTATAAAATCGCATTTATGTATAAAATTTTCGTAGAATACATCTTATTGTCATCTATTCGAACCGTTCAAGGGATACGAAATGCGGAAAATAAAATACTAGAGAATTGCCAGGAGCAACAAAGAACTTATCAGTGAAATATACAAGAAGACAAATCAAAAGAATGAAGAATCAACATTTCCATATCTAAGAATAGATTTTGGAAAGAGATTCTGACAAGCACATGCAATTTTTTAAAAGAGCTACCACTTCTATTTTAGGTCTCTGAAATTATTTATGGACCTCATTTTTAACTTTTTAAAACTGGCAATAGTTTAGGGCCTTAAAAGCGTCTGAAGAAATGCGCTTATCCCAGAAAGCAGTGTGTATCGTTGATGATACAAATAAATAAATACCGTGAGAAATTACGCATATCTTTCTAATAATAATAAAGATGTGTGCGTGTGTGTGTACGTGAGCACGTTGGCGATCTACAAGCTGGACCGCTTTACTTATAACATCCAAATCTGGCACATCTACAACTCGAAATGTGGAAATGTGCATCTCAGTGCTATTTTTTTGAAATTTTAATTAATTAAACATTAAATTAAATTTCTATATTATTTCGCGATAAATTACAAAAATAGTAGTGCACAAAAATGATTTGTACTCCATTTTAAAATTTAAAAAGAATATCTTAAATGATGTCAATTTAATAGTCGTTCAGATTTTCCCAGCATTTTGGAAGATTTTTTTTAACTTAATTTTTGACTTTCGCTTCATTTTTAACAATGAATTATATTGTTACTTTGGAATTTAAATGGTTTTCAGTGTTTCATCAAATATTTAATCAAGTGAATTCCTAATAATGATGAAAGCTAAAGAAAAATTTTATTTAATGTTTATGTATTTACAAGATGAAAAAAAAAAAAAAAAAAAAAAAAAAAAAAAAACGAAATCACAATACCGAAGAACTTAACCGCACATTTACATTTTTAGTATAGCTGTAACGTCATGGGACTGGTCTTCATTAGAAATGTTCATGTACACAATAAAAAACAGAACATAAGACAAACAAAATAACACCACATTATTGTCTGACAATTCGATAGAATCATGAACATGAAATTATTTCTAAGCGATTTAATTGGAATTAAACATAGTCAATATCCCTGGCGAAATAGCGGGACTCCAATATTTACTAGTACATAACATATTCGTCGGAAGTGTCTCTGTAGAAATGATTTAAATAGCTCTATGTAAATAATCCAGTTTTAGTTGTTTGAGTTTAAGCATACCAATTACAGAAACTTTTTTAGAAGAAAATTTACAATGAAACCAGCTGGAATGGTCCCCTCCCCCCGAAACAATCTCGAATACTCTCTAATAAAGGTGTTATCTTAGAAAACACCTTGCATGACTATGACATATATCGTTTACGAAATACTGACCTTTGGTGTGAATGGGCACTTTTACTGAATCGATCGTGTCATCCTTGATGAATTTTTAGGCGATGAATCCCTGGCATGCGGTTAATAGTATCCGAAAATCAAATTTATATTTCAAACGAGTTTTTATCAGCCAGTCGAAACAAAAAATTTGACACAGAACTACACATGCACTCACAAAATCATCTACGAAATCTGATATATATTTTTTTGCATTTTTTTTTTAGTTACCACGATCACATGTTTCTGGAAATATATACCGACAGATGTCAGCCCTTTATTAAATTTCCCTCAAATCTGGATTGGTGTCTACACTCTAAGTGTTAAATACGTGTACCGCTTTTTACCTATCTAACTTTCTTAGGTTCATGCAGACAATGAAGGTCGGCCAAAGACTCTCCGTCTGTGTGGTGGCTGGCGCACGTATAAATTTTAGTACTGATCCAGTGCCACTGGGGGTACTGGATCAGGGGTGATCGTTCTCTGATTCAGGTCTAAATGACGACCTGTGGATGAGTGAATGAAATGCATGAATGAAGTCCGTCCCGTGAAAAGGGTTGTGACGTGTGTGTAGCTAAGTCGTACTCTTGGCCCTAGATGGCGCTACTGAAAAAAGAAGAGACTCGCCCTTGGCTTAAAATCACTGACTTCTAAAGTCAGTGGGCTTGTCTGTGACAAGTGCCATTAGAAACAACAACAACACAATGAAGAGAACAAATGTAAGATAAAATTATATGTTGATAACAATTGGACAGAATCCTGAACTTTAAAATATATCTAAATGATATCAATAAATGTATAACCAATATTATCGGCGAATCAGCTGGTCGCCAAATACAATTAATAAAAGCAGTTAATTAGCAGTAGAATGTACAAAAGAATCAACCTGAGTGATATCTCCACTCTCTTCATTCATACTCTCTAAAAAAATGTACTGCGTACCTTTCATTTACCATGTGTCATTAAAACCTTCAGAGTTTGATCATTGGCGAATGAACGTTGGTATACGATTAACAGACATGCACAAAAGAATGTTTATTTTGGAAGCCTTTTTTGCCGGACTGATTAAAACCATAATTTGACACAGAACTATAACTGCAGTCACAAAATCGCGTACTAAATTTCATTTCTTTATTTAGCTCTTTGAGTTTCTGATTTATTATATTTACATGCGTGGAAGTATGAACCAACACATGTCAAGCCCCTTGACGTATTTGATTTAAAATTTGATAAGAATATACATTTTAGAATGTTGAATCTGTGTATCAAATTGTATTTATTTAATCCTCATCTCTTTGTAGTTTTCATGTTAACATATATTCGGATAGCAGGACAGATAGACTTCTTCAAAAACAGAATTTTGATATTTACGGATTTGGAGTAGAGACTATACACAAAATTTCCTCCATCTGGCTCAAAGTATTTTTGAGTTATCGTGTTCACTGGCCGACATGTCATTTTAACCCTTTAAAGGGCCATTTTTTTCTAGTCATATTATGTTAAAATATTTTTAGGCTTGAAATTAGAATAAGAAAAGGGAATCATTTAGCTTATTAGATAAATTTAATTTGATTCATTAATTAATTTGGTTAATTAATAATGAAGTAACAAATCAAGACACATCATTTTGTGTGAGATAAAGAACTGAAGCATCTAAGTTTCTGTCTTTCTAAAAAAAATTGTCAGAACTTATGCCAACCTACAGAATTTCATACAAAGATTGATAAATTTGGTGGGAAGCATACTTCCCACGCGCCTACAAAGGGTTAAAATATGTTTTTCAGATTCATGGAGGTCTAAAACATTAAGATTTTTCAAAACTTCGCTTACAAATTTGTTGATGATTACTTTCTCTTCGGATATGAGAAAATAAAAAAGAAAATTGGATATAATGCCTGCATTGCCATACAATTCTGTTGACAGAGAGTAAGCCATGCGTCGTTTGATAAATAATACGCAATTAATGTGAATATTTTTACAAACACTTGCAACTTACTTTGCTGAATCACAGAATCCAGTCCAATCTATCCCTGTCAAATCTGCGAGCGCTGATGTGAGTACTAAGCACTGGCGACTTCAAGCTGAATAGGACGTTATATAGGTCTAGAAAAAAACTGAAATCCTCAAACAATAAAAAAACACTGGTATTTTTTCAATTTCACAGGAATTGCGAGACCTTTTCTGCGAATTGATTCCATTTGAGTGCCTAAAATAGCTTCCAACAAGAATTTATTTCATCAAACGGAAAATGGACACTTGTTTTGGTTACAGATTCAGTCTGAAAAAACAAGAAGGGGGGGGGGGGAATGTGACAGATGCAAGTTTCATTCTTTTACAAAACGATTTGTAATATCCTAACGATCCTGCAGCTTATTGCTTCATTTAAAACTGCGATCTTAATCTGTTTCACGTTTTAATAAAATTGAGAAATTATCTATTTATTTTTGGATTCTAAGTTTTGAACTAAAATTAAATATCTGCATCATTTTTACTTTCTCCTAAACAAAATATTCAAAATAAAAGGATTGTAATCGGGGGGAAAAAACGAGCACTAGATTTTGACAATTTTGAACATTTCAGACTTTCCGAAGTCAAAAAAAAAAAAAAAAAAAAACCATTGTGAAATTATATCTATTTGTATGTGAGAACGATAACGCAAAAACGTTTTAAGATGACTGCTTACATTGCAAATTACATTTTTTTTTTTGCACTTGTGGGGCATTATTTGCAATTTTTTTTAATTCAAGCATTTTTCTTTTCCTTTTATGTCATCTAGAAGCCTAAATATAGCTAATTAAAAATTATTGATTGTTGCCAAGTTACCCGGATATATGAGTCTACAACCCGAAGTCGCGGTAAAATGAGCTTTTAACTTATTTGTTTCCATTTTTTTACTTTCTCGTATACGAAGTATAAAGTACAATAATCATGAAAAAATTCGAATGTTTTAGACCTCCTTTGGTTCAAAATACATTTTAGGAAAATGTCTGTCTATCTGTCTGTGACACAGGGAACTCAAACACGCTTTCAACTAAACATATAAGATTTAGTTTTAAAACTAAATGTGTAAATATCTATCAAAATGTGTGCAAATTTTGTTCAGAGGCAATTTGTCCGTCCGTTTGTTCGAATGTAAGCTAACACGATAGCTACAAAACGAAGAGAGGTAAATAGATAAAATTCAGTACACAGATTTAACACAGTTAGTTTAGACACCTACAGAATTTTGAGGCAAATACAACAGGAGGTTGACCATCTGTCGGTCTGTCACAGTGACTTAGAATATATCAAATTTGGCACGCGATTTCGCGAATCTAAGTTAGTTTTACATCAAATTTTTGTTTCAATCGGTGGGGAACAATCCGGCTGAAACTCGAATTCCATTCTTGGATACTTTTGATCACCTGTCAGAGACTAATCGCCAAAATACTCTCCAAGGATCATACGATAAATTCTGTAAAAATGCCAAATTTACGCCAAAGTTTAATATTGCGTAACTATTGCGCGCCAATGCCATGCAAAGTGTTCACTTGTATAAACTCTTTATTAGAGTAGGCGAGAAAGTGTTGGGCAAATCACTCCTGCTGGTTTTAATTTAACATCACAAATAATATTTTTATAATGTTTACTAGAGCATTATTATAACTTTTCGAACCGATTTTCTTAATTTTTGGACAATAATTGAAGACATCTTTACTCTCTCGAGCATTTGTTCACATTGAATTTTTTGTTTCGATCTCATTTGAATTTCCTTTCAAATATTGAAAAAAAATCAACAAAGATGCTGGGAGGAAAAGGCAAGTTAAAAACAATTTCATTGACAAAATACAAAAATATGACGAAATTGCAATTCATAGAAATCCTAATAACTTAAAAGTGTGCAATCTGGAGTCATTGCAGCTTTTTCATCATTACTGTACAAGCACAGAAAATTTTATCCATATGTAATGTCCATCAGAAGCCAATAGTTGGTGCAAATATCAACAGGCAAAGGCACGGAGAAAAACAATTATTGAAAATGCAATTCGACTTACACAAAATATTATAAAGCCAATATAAATGAAACTCTGAGATCAAAAATTGTTAAAAGAATCCTTTACATAAACTGATTGCCAGATGCCAAGTGTTTAAACATATTAGCACCCTTTTTTAGGGCAACACTAAGGCTATTGGAATAGCCCATGCAATTTAGAATTTCGGTCAGATGGCAAGGCCGACACCTGAAGGAACAGAGAGGATTTGTTCCCCGATGGATTTAACGTGCACTAGATGCCTTACACTGCAGTTCTTCAGTGAAATTAGGTTTGGAACTTGGAATTCTCCGGTGCTGAAGCCGAAAAACTTATCACTAGCCCGCCAAAGTATTCCAGATACCGCTGAAATCTTTAATAGTTTTTGCTATGAAACATAGTTCCGAAACATTATATTAAACTATTTTTCACTTTAAGGAAGGTGCGGTTGGCATATTAAGTATACTAAATATGTTATTAGTAAATATTAGCAGTTACAAGCAAGAAAGTTTAAAGCGTTTTGATTACGAACGTATTTACAGTTCAAAAAATACGTATTACCACCTAAGAAAACTCACAGAAATAAAATGCGAACAGGGTTAAAGAAAATAATATTCGATGTATGAAAAAAATAAGCTTTAAAAGTATAAATGAGGAGAATTTCATGCTGTTTTCTAAAGAGGAAATATTTTTAGAATATATATATATATATATATATATATATATATATATATATATATATATATATATATATATGTGTGTGTGTTAGAAATATAGAATGTTTTGTATATTTTTTTTAATAAATTGAACCAATAGTTTTGTTGCATTATTGCCCATTTTTTTTTATTTATAACCGTTTTTATTAGAAAAAAAGTGGAAAATTTAGAGTAATGTCTATATTATAACAATTAAACCTTCGTAATATTTTTTTTTTCCTTTTAATATATCTCTTAGAGTTTAGTTCATTTTGAATACAACTGTAAAGAAAATTATAATTATCCCATTAGAATTCTTTGTAGAGTGTTAGCCGTTTTCGTCAAATTTTTTGAAATTTACTTCAGATTTGTCAATTAAAAAATGACTTGTACAAAAATTTGTTTTTAGCTTTTTGTTATTTTTATGTTCTTTGTAATTAGATAAAAAAAATGTCATCGAACGGAAATACTTTAAGCCTTTTTATAATTGTAGCTATTATTTTATTTTCACCATCTAAGAATAAAAACGATTTTAAGACCAATGATACTTATTATTTCTGAATAAAATAAAATACTGGTATAACTAATAAAACTGGGAATAATTAAAATAAAATCTTGGAACTGCTTATAAGGTTCATTACGTCATTTTGATGCGAGTCTTTTTCAATTGTAAATTTCATACGCAATACTTAATCTGAGGCAAAAATTAAATAAATGAATGAGCTGTATCGGAATTCAACTCACTTTGTTGATGCTATTTCTAACCCCGTGTAATACTAACTCTAAAAATGTAACTGTTTCTATCGCACATCAAGGACAGATTACCTAATACAATCTGTTTCAATGCAGGATTTGCTCTCAAATATTTGATCGGTGTTAGATTAATTTTAATCGTTTGGAAAGATGACCTATTTTCGCCAATGTTTGTTTATATTTTTTTGTCTGATTTGTGTCGAAGTAAGTTTCAAAGTTTTATCAAGGCCATATTTGAAATAACCAGCTGAAACCAACGAGATTGCTCTTCCGAAACTTTCTTGAGTGTTCCCTAATAAAAGTATTAGCTCCCTCCTTTCAGTGTGAAAAGTGTGGATCTTGGGCAAGGCTATAAACGCCACGAGTGTGCCACTTTTTATTACTTTCTCGGATACGAAGTATAGAGAAAGTGTTGCCACCATCAAAATCCCGAATTTGAAATTTTGACGAATCTACATTTTCAGTCTACCTCCCTGAGTTTGAAAAGCATACTTTGTCCATCTATCCGTTCGTATGTCTGTCTCTGACAAAGATAACTCAAAAACGGTATATAGTCGATGAATGATATATGGGCTACAATCTTTACATCAAATTTGTACATTCCTATCAGATGTGAGCAAAATCCGTTCAAAGGACGTCTGTCTGTCCGGCTGTTCGAATGTAAGTTAACTGTATAGTTACAAAAGGAAGAAAACTGATGGACAAAATTCGGTAGACAGATTTAACATCTATATGGTAGACATCTGACAAAGTTTGAGGCAAATCCAAAAGGGTTTGACCAGTCTGTCGGTCTGTATTTTCAGAAATATGTAACGGGAGGCGTCATATTTTTGAATCATTGCGTATCAAAAACGAAATTACTTAAATATATTAAATTTGATATGTGGTTTTATGACTGACTATAAATGTAGTTTTGAGCCATTTTTTTTTTTCAATCGACTGGGAAAAACTAAGACATGAATTCGATTTTCGAAAACTATTAACCGCATGCCAGGGTTTAATCGCCAAGGATCACACGATAGATTCAGTAAAATTACTAAATTCGAAGCTAAGGTTAATATTTCGTAACTATTGTACTCTAATGCCATACAAATCATTCTCCCGATAATAACTTTATTAAAAAGTATGCCAGAGACATTTTGGGAATCCAGTCCCGTTAGTTTTCAGAGTCATATGAGTGATTCGTGCTTTTCTAATATATTTAAAAAAAAGCGATTACATTTTGAATGCTTTTTTTAACAATTGATTGAAAGCAAAATTTAGCATAGATATAAGATTGATGGATTTGGTTCAAACTTTCATACGGATTTAAATTTTAGATTCTGAAAAAATATACTTTATTTAAATTTTATCTATATAGTTCTATACATTGTTGAAGTTATCGCGCACTCTTAGAAACAGATTTCTATGCATTAAAAATTTGATATGAATCTATACATTTTGAAATAAGACCACATACCAAATTTCATTGGTTCATCGTGATCATAGATAGACTACATAATTTCACAATGTGTTTTTCTGTAACATATAGGCTTGCAAAAATCTCGATGTCAAATGTTTTGACAACTACAGCATTTTACATGCTTCATATACAAAGACACATACTTCATTCTCGTTTTATTTCCATATTAAAGTTGCGAATTTATCCTTACCTTTTAATTCTACCTTTACCTTTTAATTCTGTCCCTCGGGGGGGGCACCTCGAAATGAGGATGAGATGCTTCCGGCATGGTGGTTGGATCTCGCCACCCTAGAGGGTACACTAATAGGTGGGGGATCTGGCTCCTCCCATCGATGACGGGACGTACTTCCTTCGGGGAGGGTTGTACCGTGGCCGGTGTCGGCCCTTAGGACTCAACCACAGTTCCCGCCAATTGCTGTTGCGGCGGTCCGGTCATTCAGTTTTATGGTTTAAATCCGTGTGCCTTAGGGCGGGTCGGAGAGTTAGATGGTTGACTTACCTTTTAATTCTAACCCCGGGGGGGGTACCTCGAAATGAGGATGAGATGCTTCCAGAATGGTGGTTGGATCTCGCCACTCTGGAGGGTACATAAAAAGGTGGGTGATGTGGCTCCTTCTATCGGTGACGGGACGTACTTCCTTCGGGAAGGGTTGTACCGTGGCCGGTGATGGCCCTTAGGACTCAACCATAGTTCCCGTCAGTTTTGCAGTTGCGGCGGTCCGGTCATTTAGTATTGTTTATCCGTGTGCCTTCGGGCGAGGTGGAGAGTCAGTGATATGACTTACCTTTTAATTCTGTCAACTCTTTGACAATTCAGTTAAAATTTGATAATAATCTACATTTTGGATGCAAAACCTGAGTATCAAGTTATATTTATCTAAGACATTACATTTTGTAGTATCGATTCACTTGTACTCGTGCAGCCGGCAGAGAGACTTCATCTAAATGGATTTCATTCAACATTTGGTAGATGTTTACAAAAGTGGTGTAAAGACCATATACCAATCATTTAATTCTATTTAAAGTGACTACATACGTTCGACCCCATTTTTTTAAAAGCTATTTTTTAAAGGTTTTATTTAGTGTTTCCTAATTAAAAAGTACATAAAATAATAAAAAGTACGTGTCTTAGTTTTTTAATGGACAAATCTGAAGTAAATTTTAACAAAATTTAACGAAAGCGGCTAACACCCTACACAAAATTCTAATGGAATAAATAATCATAATTTTTTTACAGTTGTATTTAAATTGAATTGAAATCTAAAATATATTAAAATGCAAAAATATCATGAAGGCTTATATATTCCAAAATAGACGTAATTCTAAATTTTGCACATATTTCTATTAAAAAAAGTTACAAGTAAAAAAAATATGCAATATACAAATCTTTTGGTTCAACCTATTAAAAATAGTATATACAAAACATTCTCTGAAAATTTCATTAAAAATATTCTTAATTAGTGTTAGAAATATTATGTTTCTTAGGTGGTAATAAGTATCTTTTTGAACTGCAGAAACGTTTCTAATCCAAACTAATTTAAACTTTCTTGCTTGTAACTGCTAATATTCACAAAAAACTTATTTAGTATACTTAATATACCAACCGCACTTTCATTAAAATGAAAAATAGTTTAATGCAATGTTGTTTTGGAACTATGTTTCATAGCAAAAACTATTAAAGTTTCCAGCGGCATCTGGACCACTTTGGCGGGCTAGTGATAAGTTTTTCGGCTTCAGCATCGGAGAATTCCAGGCTCTAAACCTGATTTCACTGAAGAACTGCAGTGTAAGGCATCTAGTGCACGCTAAATCTATCGGGGAACAAATCCTCTCTGGTTAATGGAAAATTTGATTGTTCTTCCAGGTGTCATCCTTGCCATCTGACCGAAATTCTAAATTGCATGGGCCATTCCAATAGCCTTAGTGTTGCCCTAAAAGAGGGTGCTAATATATTTAAACACTTGGCATCTGGCGTCAGTCTATGTAAAGGATTCTTTTAACAATTTTTGATCTCAGAGTTTCACTTATATTGATTTTATAATATTTTAAGTAAGTCGAATTGCTTTTTCAATAATTGTTTTTCTCCGTGCCTTTGCCTGTTGATATTTGCACCAACTATTGGCTCCTGATGGACATTGCCCATGGATAAAATTTTCAGTGCTCTTACAGTAATGATGAAAAAGCCGCAATGATTCCAGATTGCACACTTTTAAGTTATCAGGATTTCTATGAATTGCAATTTCGTCATATTTTTGTATTTTGTCAATGAAATTGTTTTTAACTTGCCTTTTCCTCCCAGCATCTTTGTTGATTCTTTTTTCTAATATTTGAAAAGGAAATTCAAATACGATAGAAATGAAAAATACAATGTGAACAAATGCTGGATAGAGTAAAGATGTCGACAATTATTGTCCTAAAATTAAAAAAATCGGTTCAAAAAGTTATGACTAAGCTCTAGTAAACATTACAAAAAGATTATTTGCGGTTTAAAATCAAGTAAAATGGTAACAAATAAGTTAAAAACTGCATTTTATTGTGACTTTCTGTTGTAAACTGAAACTCTGATTAACTTAACAGTAATCAATAATTTTTTAACTAGCTATATCTCGACTTCTAGATGTCATAAAATGACAAGAAAAATGGTATTATAACGAAAAATGTTAATTAAAATATTTTTGAAAAAAAAAAGTTTTTTTCCCCTTTATAGTAAAAATAAATAAATAAATGCCAGTTTTAACGTAAGCAGTCACTTAAAGGCAATCAAGTAAATATGTATTCTTAAAATGATAAAAAAGAAGCCCTCTAAAAACCAATCACCCAGTCAGAATCACTAGTGTTATTTTGCCCATATGAAAGCTCACAATCTTTAGATTCTCTTCATTGATCGATTGCCTTATTTCTTACTTCATTTTTGAGAAAAGTTCCAAAAATACTACGTTGTGCAATTTCTATGGAAAAAACCGCGACTTAATTTCTCAGCTACAATCACTGATCCGATTAAAATAATTCTTTTAAAAAAGGGGGGGGGTATCATAGATCCTAGTTAATGTCATAAATTGCTTTTACGCCCTCTATCATCATTTTGAGAAATATTGAAATTTAAACTTTGCTGGAATCTCAAACCTCAACAACTGGGCCGATTTCTCAATTATCATCCCTTATTAATTTTGCCACTTTCAACTACATCTAACCTACCAGAATATTCAATTATTATTGTACACATATAAACTAAAACCGTTCTTCATTTTGTTGAGATAAAATGTTGTTCATCATAATTGATTGCCAGGACTATATTAAACTTATTAATACTAGCAGTCAGTTGAATTATCATGAAAAATAGCAAAATGAAGGGAAAAAATACACAACAATAATTTTATTGGGTTTTTTTTATTGGTTAACAATAACTTAATGGGTTAATTTTATTGACTATGCAAAATCGACCCAAAGTTTGCATCCGGATATGTTACTGAATAAGGATTGAAGGGATGTAAGTTTTATTATCGCTTTTTCAAGTTTAAATAAAAAACTATTAATCTGAGAGCAAAACTTAAAAACAATGTGTTGTAGGTATTAAAGTGACCTATAAAATGTTCTATAAAACATAACGATACTTAATTAGAACAGGAGTAAATTCTAAAAAAAGTGCATATTTGGAAAAATGTTTCTAATTTTTTTTTTAATTTGAAAGGTATTTTTGGAACTTTACTTAAGTAAGTAACTATAAAGGGAAATTATTACTGAAGTTTTCAAGTCAATATCTTCATTATGTTTTGAAATATGGGAGTTTGTTTAAAAAAAAGAGTCATCGAAACATATTTGTAAATACTTCTGTGTAAATCAAAATTCGTAGACCAATGAAAAAAAAAATCCTTAAAAACTATTGTTTTCTGAAAAAAAAAAAAATCCGGCGAAAATAAAAATTGACAAAGAAAAAAAAAAGCTTTACTTTGTCTGGATTAATTATTGAAAAACATCAAAAAGTAGCTTTCGCGAGCTTAGTAATGATCTTCTTAAAGTGAATTGAAGCTTAATAATTGAGTTCAAGTGTTACATTTAATTTAATTTTCCCCGCTTTTTTTTTCAAAGCGGCCATTACAATTGTATAATAATAATAGAATATTCTTATTGGTTAGCTATACTTCAAAGTCATTGAATTAATTGGTGATGAAAATTAGCAAAATAAATCCAGCTGTTGAGGCTGGAGTCTCTGATTTTATTCTGCAATATCTTCCAAAAATGAGGATAAAAGCAGTCAGACCGCTGTTGATGATGCATTAAGGATCATGAGTTTTCACGTGAAATAAAATAGCTGAAATTGGTTATAAAGTAGTATAAACTAAACTGTATAGACTTTTCTTCGTAAAAAATATACACGGAAACAGTATTTTTGAGATTGTTTTCGAAAATGGATGGAAGTGAAGTACCGTGGACCGTTCATCACTTATATAGGTACCATTAGCTTTAATGTGAAATAAAAAGTGGCAAAATCGGTGCAGTGGTAGTAGCTGGGGACTGGTTCTTTGATTTCCCTAATTATCATAAGTATATATATATATATATATGGTGACCGACGAAGGCGACTAGTAGATCGTTAATTACCAAATAATTCCTTTTTGTATATTTCATGATAACAGTTCCCATAAAGTTTTGATGGAAAATTACAAGGTTAAATTATTCAAATCAAAAACGAAATCAGAGAAAACTGTCTTTTTTTGTAAGAATATCAACAAACAGTTAAATAAATAAATTTAATAAGATTTGATTCGACATTAGAATTCAGTACTATAAAAAAATTTTTTCTTCAAAGTAGTTTAAATGTCCGATCATCAGATTGTAAAGTTCCATAACTTTTTTTTCTACGTAAAATATGGAATCTTAGCTACATGGTAAGAATTTTAATTAAAATGATTACAAAAACATGTATTCTATTACATTTAAAACATAGTTTGAATGTCGAAATATGAAAAAGAAATTAAGTTTTCTAAAACTGAATTGTCCTCTGCCTAAATTAAGTAAATAATTATTTGAAATGGAGCACGATAAAAATGATGACATAAAAAAACTACGTACCTTATAATTAAAACTTTAGAACCTCTGCAATAAAAGAATGCCCAACCTGGATCTTTCTTTTCAAGTTAAGAACTTCAAATTCCATGCTTGGGTGTTGTTAATTATTCTGTTAGATATAGACTGGTAAGTAGATCTTGAACACGTTGCGATCAAGTATCAGTCTGACACCCGCGGGAATGCTCTTCTCGAAACTTTCTCGCATATTCCGTAATAAAGAAGTTTCCCCCTTCGACTGAATGAAAATTGTGCACCTCGAGCAAGGAAGCATTTTGAGCGTCATGAGTGCTCAAGTTTTTATTTTCAGAATCCCACACATAAGCGTTTGTGCTTCGCTGTATTCATGCACAACTCCTCCCGTAGGATTTCCATCATCGCAAGAAGTAGCGGAGTCCACACCATTTCCTTCCCAAAAGGTTGGCAAGAAGGGTACAGGAAACTTCCCATTCCCATGTCTGAGGCTTCCTTAGGAAGGTTCATATGAAAAGAAAAACATGATTCCTGTGGTGAAAGCTTATAAGCCAGTGAACAGCTACGCTACTCGAGCAGTTGCTTTTGTATTGTGGTCATGTTACTGGGGTGCGAACTGCAAGGTCCCAGGTTCTATCCTTGATCAGCACAATTCGCCATATTCCCTTTTCTGATTCAGGAAAGAATAATTTTACATTCATCAAAATCTCGCAATCAGTTCTTTAGACAATTCCAATCATTCTTTCTGAATACAAGAAAGTATCAAATAAGAAAACTACGATCCACTCTTCAAAGAAACTTTAATCAAATAAGTTTCAGACACTGATTCAAATTAAACTTGCTGGTCTTAGGAGTGGCTTTTAATTGGAAGCGATCTATAATGAATAGTTTCACAATATGCATCCTCACTAGTGGATCAACTCAAAAATTAGGAAGCCAACAAAAATATATTTATTATGAGATAGCAGTTTAAACCAGCGGGAGTGGAAGCCCCAAAACTTTTGCATACTCTCTAATAAATGTGTCATCTCAAAAAACACCTTGGATTGCATAGGCGTTCTAAAGTTACGAAATATTAACCTTTAAAATGAATTTCGCATTCTGACTGAATCTATCGAGTAATCCTTGGTGAGTTTTTTGGTATTCAATTCCTGGCACGAGGTTAAAAGTATTCTAAAATGGGATTTTTGTTTTAGACCCGTTTTTCCCAACCGATTGAACCAAAAATTTGACACAAAACTACATTTGTAGTTACAAAATCAGATATCAAATCTGATAGGTTTCATACCCATTCAGAGCAAAAAATATTGAAATTAAGTATTAAAAAATTAACGCGAAGAATTTTTACTAATAATCAACGCATACATGCTTATTATTGAGAAAGTGCTTAAATATAAAGCGAAGTTAAGAGGAAATCTTTGATTTTGGTGAATTAATATCAGAGAGGAATTTAAAGAAAAATTCTCCATTTGAAATATAACTGGTAAGTATATTTCATATTTGAGTAATGTGACATTGATGATTTAAGTGAAAAAAGTTCACCGAGTGAGAACATGCACAATAAAGGAAGATGCATAGGCAAGAGTTTTTCTGATTAAATAGTTAACAGACAGATCGGTGCATCTAAGAGATGTTATTCCCCTACTTTTGTTTAAACCATTCTAAAACAGAAGGTTCATAATTCAGAATAAAGAGAAAGTACATGATCATCATGTAATTAAGATAGTGACAAATTAAATTCGTATGAATTAACTTTACGTAACAAATGTACCCAATTTTTGTCAGGTTCAGTAATGGAATTTTATACGTGCATGCATCTAACAAACACAAAGGAAACTATAAGCGCTCACTATATTTCCCAGAATTAAGTAATTTATTTTTTGAGAAAAAATTCTCAGTAAATTAGTTGTACTAAAATTAACTTAAAAACAGAGGAGATAATTAAAATGATAGATAGTTTACATTTAAATATTTTTGTTTCTTTACAAACAAACAAGATATCGCTACTAGTTAATTATAGCCTGGGTATCTATATAAATAAAAATGTAAATGTTCGTTTGTTTAAAATCGCTATCGCCGAATGTTCTTCACCTAATGTTTTGAAATTTTGACACAACTTTGCATTCGAATGCAGGTGGACTTTTATATTTTATTACTTAGATATCAAGCCTACAACAGGTAAAAACATATTTTTTAGTGTTTTTGATAATGGAGTCCAACAGATGGAGGCTGTTTTAACTGGCGCCATCTGTTGGAGGAAACAGTAACACGCGCTACACTAATCGTTTTACGATTCCATTTCAGTGTTTTGGATTACATTGCTAAATTGAATTTTCATAAATTTCAATTTATTTTCATTCTGGTTTAATTATTTAGTGTGACATTTCGTTGGAATTGAGCTGTGTAATTTATCATAGCGTTCATTTCGTGTACTGAGCAGAATGACAAAAGAAAGGATTGCTACACGCACTTATCAATGCCCGACTTAGCCTAATTGGGGACAGGGGCAAAAACTTCTTTGGGTGTCCCCTCTGCTTCACTACTTCAGAAATGAAAAACCGAAGTATATGGAGGTATTTAAATTTTTCACTTCATTATAAATATATAACAAGAAAATTGATTAGAACCTAAAATAGCTATAAAGCCCATCCCCCTCCACCTCCAATAGTCAAACGAAATATCATTCTACCCATTTTATTGATTTCCCGACAATTCTATGTCCATTATTAAAAGGATATAGCATAGATGCATAAATCGGTCAACAATGGGATAAAAAAATAATTTTCTTTTAAAATTAAAATATATATATATGCTAATATCATAGCCTTCAGTAAAGTACAATAAAAAAATTATTTTTTCAAAACAATAAAACATTTCTGATCTTATTTCATAGATACATCGAAATAAAGTATTCTTTATTACTACAGAACATTGCAGAAAAATTAATACTAAAAAAGTATCATTTGTGTAAACTTTCTATTCGATGTGGGCGGCCCCCTCTGATGTGGCATATTCGATTCGGGCAGCCGGGGCAACTGCCTCAGTCAGTCTCTGGCACTTATACAAATCTGGTTCTATAACAAAATTACTTCAAATGGAATCGATGAAATAACATGCTCTGAAATACACGATACCAAGGATTTGCATGAAATAGAGGTGGAAAATATGATATATGTTCCTTGGGTTACGCTGAATCCAATTTCACCATACATGATAGACGAGAAATGACTCAAGAATCTCCAGAGCATTGCATGCAATGCAGTTACAGGAAACCATGGATATCCTTTACAGAGAACGGGGGTAAATTAACAACCGCAGAAATGCGAAGTGATTATATCTAAGTAAATAATAGGTGGATTGTTCGATATTCGCCTTTACAGCGGCACTAACGAAGAAAGTGAGTCGGCTAACAATCTAGCATATTAGTAGAAAATACAATAGGCAGACTGTTCACCGAACATCCCACTGAAGATGAATGCTTCTTCCTTCACATGCTGTTAATAAATATGCCCGGTCCAATATCTTTCTTGCAACTGAGAATTGTAAACGTCGTTACAATGCCACTTTCCGCAATGCATGTTTATTAATAAATTTACTGGAAAACATTAGGCATTTGGATGCATGCATTAATGACATGTGCAATCACATTCATATAAAGGTTGTGAATTATTTGCAACCATATAGACTGCTTGCTCTCCCTCTCACCTTCAACAAAATTATAGGAGTAATATAAATAATACACAAATAAAAATATATTCCATCGAACACACAAAGAAAATTCAAGCATGGCCATGGATTTCTCAGCAGAAATCTACAACGAAGAAGTGGTAATAATTGAAGAGTCGACATGCAACTACATACAAAGCAATTATCTTTCTAGCTATGTAGTAAAATGAAATATCTATCAGTTTTTTTTTTTTAATCTGGTTATCAGAAAAAGAAATTTTTAGATTTAAACATTAAAATTATTATTATCAGGGTTACCACACAAGGGAGAGAAAAAAAAAAGCATTGTGTTTTTCTTGTGTGTATATGTAGAACACAAGAAAATGCTCAAACAGCATTCATTTGCTAGTCATAATAGAATAACAATACCCATTAGCTTTTATGAATGACAAGAGTAAAAAAACAACAAAAACAATTCAACATTATCCAAAATGATAGTGTATTAAATGAATGTTTATATTTACATACAGAAAATAATTTCCCCCCTTTTCTGATTATTGCCTAACATAAAGCAAGACAAATTCATATATTAAGGGGGGAATAAAAAATAAAAAAAGCATTACAAGGGAACTTATTTTTTTATTCTTTTTTGCAATTTCACATAATTGTGTATGAATTTCAACAGGTTTTTCAGTCATCAGTTTTATTTATTTTGCAATAATTAAATTTGCAAAGCTGCTTTGCATCTGTTAAACTCTTCTTTTTACCTGATTTTTTAAAAAAAATTTCTAAAGTTTTGTAATATATCACATGTGCTAATTTTACATACTGCAGGAAATCTCTTGAGATAAGAATATTTAAGACATCAGAATAAAAAATTTTAGTATCATACATAGTTTTTAGACCAATAGAATAATCTAAACAAATTGCTTCATTAAATGCATCAAACTGTTCTTTGTATTCACTTGATATTTTTAAAGAAAACTTTCAAATGAAATTTATGCATGTTCTGAACATGCAATGGGAATTTGTGCTCTGAAATAAAGTAGTTGAAGGAAATGTACCATTTGCTTTTCACATATTATTACATCATTCTTCCATAAATTTGAAAAGAAAATAGCAATATCTTTAGAGATGCATTCAAATTTTTTTTGTACTATTCTTTTCATTTATTCTTGCAATATTTATAAGATAATGGTATTTCTTTATATAAAAAAAAACTAAGAATTTTTTTTTTTTTTTACTACCCTGGTATATTAAGAAAATTTTCAAAGTTCCCTGTATATTCCCAATTTTATAAATGATTGAATCCCCCTGTTTTCCTGATGCTATGGTAACACTGATTATGGCTGTCTTTACTGATTTAATAATTTCATATAAACAAATAATTGATGTTTATGATTTGTATGTTCACACCAATTTTTAAAATCTTTCATAAATATTACATGATTAAACATAGACACAATTAATTAAAACTCAATTTATTAATAACAAATCATTAAAAATATTAACGTTTCTTCCAAGTAAACTTTGCTCTGTGACCCTTCTGTCCATAAATCTTACGACCTCTATTGCGATAATCATGAGTGAGCAAACCAGCTAGTCTCATTTTCTCAACAAGATTAGGATCAACAAAGCTCCTTAAAGCAAGAGCAAGTCCATGTCGAATAGCACCAGACTGTGCTGTTTCACCCACACCGCTCACATCAGCTTCAATATCCACTAAGCCTAACAGTTCTGTAAACACAAGAGGAAACATAATCTGTTCTCGGTCATTCCATCTTGGGAAATAAAATATATCAAAACCATTGATTTTAATCTTACCAGTTCCATTTCCTCTAACAATAACTTTGGCTACACAATTCTTTCTTTTACCTTCGGCTTCCATGTATGGTCTACCATCTGCATCATGCATAAGTTCTGGAATAGTTTCAAGTGATCCTAAATCAACAAATTCTTTGCGATATTTCATAATGTCATCTTTACAGCGAAATGAATATGGATGTTCACTCAAACGAGTTAGTGTAGTTTTCAGAAATTCATAATCATTCTCATGAAGGTTTTCTAAAAATCTGTTATTTAGCTCTTCATGCGTAATCCAGTCTCCACCTCCTAACTTAAATATTGATTCTTCAGGAGGTGCAAGAATACCCTTTGCAATCATTCTATCTTCAAATTCATCTAATTCCCGAAACTTTCCAACCAATACATGAAGAGATGCATGATAATTGCTCTTCCTCGTATAAAAAAAAGAACTAAAAGGTCTTCCACTATTATCAAACTGAGCAGCTTTTTCCTTCGGAAATAATTCCTTTGGTGGTTTCATCAACGGTCTAGCCTTTTTCTCGTATAGACCAGATGGCAGTAAATACTCGACTGCTTTGTCGACATCTTCTTGAGTCAACGTTGCGGCATCTAATCCCATTATATTAGCAAGATGTTGTTTGCCTATTTCGAATTCATCATTTTTCACCTTCAAGAAATCTTCATAGTGTTTTGATCTTTCCAAGTAAGCTTTCATAGCTTTGTTGATTGTTTTAATACGTAAAGCTGCAGCTGATGAACTTTTTTTTGTAGGTTTAAGTATTTGCTCAGGAATTAGATGTGCTGCAACGTTTGTTTTGCAACGATTAAATGAATTATAATAAGGTGTTGATGATAGAATGCATTTTGAAGGAGTAGAGTGCATAATTTCTCTTATTATAATTTGTGAAAACATTTTTAAGCCACTATTGAAAATATTCTACACTTTTTATCAGCAAATTTGGCAGTAAAGCATTAAACAAGAAAACACATTTTTTGTTTACTTTACAATTTCCAAACCAGATTCGATCTCAATGTTGCCACTACAAATCTATATAATAGCGTAGAGAAAAAAAATATATCCTTCTCTGTATATATTCAAATCATATTATAATTTCTCCTCTGATTAATTTTTATCATTAAAATTCACAGTAAAAAGCTCTATGCAGTAAATTATATTATTTAGATATTCTTTTTTTTGCATTTGTGATTAAATGATAATAAACAATAAATTAAATAATCGGCAGCTTACAAAGAACTCAACACTAGTAGTAGACTGATTTGGTTTCCTTTTAGTTGTAGTAAACAAATACGAATTGTTGATAATATGAAAGGTCTGGGATGACAGCCTTTGTAGCTAAAAATCCCTAAATCCCCCTCATTCAAACAAAAAAACAAAAGGTGCATTTTATTAAGGTTACAAAATGATATCTTGATATTTTTAATATATGAAGTTGTTTTCTATTTTAATAAGTCATATCTGTTATTTGAATATTCAAGAACTTTTCCCCTTACAGTTGTAGGTCACTAGTAACGAGTTAAAATAATTGTCTGCTAGAATATTGTATAATGTTTTCTTTCTTTGGAATAGCAATCGGTGTAATTATTAATTTATGCAAGCAGCTTGAAAAATCAGAGATAAGTTTTATGTAATTTTTTTCAAGCTAAGTTGTATGTTCATTGATTTCTCAGTTAATGTAAATATATTAAAATTAATGATTAAAAGTATTAATTTCAAATGGTGATAAATATATTAATTTCAAACGATGGTTTTCTTTGACCTGGCTGCTTAAGACAGTAAGATTTTACTTAATGCTCTTACGTGTAGTTTTATTTTGATATTGTACTGGCTGTAATACGTTTTTAAAAAATTATGTATCATTGATATAAATAAGTAGTTTACAAGCAAGTTCTTTATGATTTCAATTTGTTTTAAGATTACATGGTTTTTGCCTTTCATGAAGTTTTCTATTTATTAATATGTATGAGGTTGTTTTAGAATGAATTTTTTTAGATATTTAAAGACAAGTTGGGTATCGACGTTGCATCAAAAATTATTTGTTATACTTTTTATAGCCCAATAACAGGTCCGTAAAAATGCTGGTCCAAAATGTTATTTTTCAGTTACCATGAAATCACTAAAATAAGCCAAGTGTTATCATTATTTATATTTCAAAATTATAGTAAATCCCATTTTTAGCTATATTTGGAACATTTCATGCAAATTTGCTTTGCTGTCACATTTATAAAATTGCTCCTTTTTAAAAAATTAATTTCTAAGAAATAATTAGGATAAATGATCTTTTTATGAAGAATAAACAAACAAAAAAAACTATCTTGAAAATTTTTGACTTGAATAAATGATAAAAATATGATGTTGCATTGCTTGTGAAAATTATATGTCATTTATGTGGTACAAAAATATCAATATGTAATTTAAAATGTGCATTTTTCATTCATTGCCCTGTTTTGTCTGTTTTATTCAATGCTTAGGTTTTTTTTTATTAGTTCCATAAATACAATTTTTGAGTTTTATTATCTCTGTATAAAAACTTTTTATACTATTTATAAGAGTTAAAAAACTATAAAGTAATTAGATATTAATAGTAAGCAATTAGAAATTCTGAAATTTTAATATGTAGGAACATGCATGTGAATATGTATCATGTAAATTAAAAATGCATTAAAATACCATCATAAAAACAATTTATTAAAATCTAAGTTAGGAGATAATTGATGTGCCTGCCACTTATATAAGTTACATTAAAAATTATAACTAGTATTGTATTTGAATTATAAATTCTGTCATTCTGGTGAAACTGAAATTTAAGAAGGGAAACTCAAAGAGAAGAAAATTAGCAATCATGAACTATGCATTCACATTTAATACATTAAAAATATTTATTTATGGAATCTACAATAAAAGTTACAGACTGTTTGTATTACATGTTTTCTTTTCATTCTGATAATGGCCTTTATTCATACAGTAGTGCATCCAGCCTCATTAAGTAATTTTGCAGTTTCAGTGAAGATGGTTTTGGTTTTATTTTTAATAAAGCCATTTTTAATATTTATAATATTTTTACCTAAGAAATTTTTATATTTTTCCAAGTTCTGAAATCATTATTTTCAGAAACTTGCAATATTTTTAATATGTAAAATAAAATGATATTTTGTATTATATTACATAACAGATATTCTTTGAATTTTTAATGAAAGAACTATAATTACTAAAACACACAATCTTGTGCTTGTTTATTTACTACTGAATTCCTTTCTAATAGGCTATCCTGGTTTATTTTATTTTCATCTATATCCATCTTCCATATTGTACAAAAGAAAAATTTTCCTATTTTATAAATACTATTTAGTAAATTTTGTTTTTATTTCTTTCACTTCTTCTAATTTAATTATGTCGTTGGTTTTTTGAAAGTCAACTCAGGTAAAAATATTATAAGAAAAAAAAAAAAAAAGGAATTAATTTTTCTTACAGGTAAATAAACCAAATCTTTTTAAATATTAGTAGTAAAAATTATATATATTATGTACTTTATCATATATATATATATATGATCAGATTGACAGGTTGTAGAATGTTTAAAAACTTATTTCAGCTAAAGAGTGAAAGAACTGAATACAAGAATACATTTTTTAAGTACATTTATTTAGAGCAGGCTCTAATAATGGATTATTTATTATAAATAAAATACAGAAATTTTATAAGTACCTTTTTATCAAGAGAACCATGAATAATGATAAATAAAGTCAATAGTGTTTCCATTCAATTCTTTGAAAATATTTTAATAAATCCAATTCTTTCTAATAAAGTTATTGCTGTACTCATTAAATTCATCTGCTTTTTTGATGCAGTTTTAAAGAATGAATCTGTAAAAATCAATCAGATTTCCTTCTACTATACCTTAGCCTTTAGGCTACTGATGGAGTTTACATAACTTCAATTAGAAATATTTTCTAATTGAAATAAAACGATTTTTGAAACTCTGATCATTTACATTAATTCATTAAGAATACATTTTCTGCTTGTCTTCATTTATGTTATCAAACTCTATGAAATTATTCTATTAGAAACATATTTTATTGATTATGGAGAAATGCTATTTGCATGTCATTAAAATATCTTTTTGTTAGTTATGAAAGTTTGTATCTGCAAGATTGTCTTTATCTGCAAGATTATAATAATAATTACATTATGTTCTCTCATTTTATATTAGAGAATGTGTTTTTCTGTCTGGTAAATATTTTCATTACTTTAAGCATATTTCTGGTTGAATTCTGGTCTGGGACTAATTATTTATCATAAAATCAATTTTAGTGTATTTTATTTATTCATCCTAATTCTGTAAAACCAAATTAAACTTCTTAGTATTAATTTTTATGTACTGAATTTGATTTGAATATATTAGATGATATGGAAGTTATTTTATATTCATAAAATTTATTTATCTGTTTTTTTAGGCCATTTGGAATAATTATTTCTTATTTAGTTTCCATAAAAATAGTATTTACAGAAGGCCATCCAAAATGTCTTATAAAGATATCAGATGTAAGTAAAAATCTATATTTAATTTTTTTAGGTAAAGGGATTTTTTTATATAAATAAGATAAAGATTTTACTTAATTTTTAATGCAATAGTAAATATCAAAGAGTCTTGAACTTTTTTTTTGTAGTAATCGAAAAAAAAAGTATGTAGCATTTTTGCAAACTGTTGATGACATCTTTTAAACGAATAAAATCTTTCTAGGTCTATTATGATTTTCATATTTACTACGTGAAGTAAGTTGCCATCCATAGTGTAAGAAGCTTTGATATATGTGATGAAAATTTAAAATTTTTTATTGTTTTAAGTAAAGAAATTTAATTCAAATATTTTTTTAAGAACTTTTCTTGTGATGTATTAATCAAGAAAAGTTATGATTATATAAACGAACAGAATGAGTTACAGTTTTTAAAATGATTTAACTGTAAATTTGCTTTTGAGATAAATGATTTGAAATTTTATCTTTACAATATCAGCAGGCCTTATTATTTTTTAATATAATTTTATAACTCTACTTAACACATTACATAAGTATAATTGCTATCTTTTTGCTTTTCAGCTTTTACTGAAATGATGCGAGCTCTTGGATATCCTAGATTAATATCCTTAGAAAATTTTAGGTTTCCTAATTTCACTTTAGTTGCAGAAATATTGCAGTGGCTTGTTAAGAGGTAATTTTTAGATGTATAATAATTTTTTCTTATTGAAAATATCAATTCTGTAATTCACTTCAGATTTTTTAAATATATAATTCATTTTGGAATAATATAGCAAAAATTATTTTGCATTTTATCTTTTTTTCCCCCAGATATGATCCAAATGTTGAATTGCCTGATGATATTGATACAGAACAAGATAGAGTGATTTTTATCAAGTCTATTGTTCAATTTATGGTACGGTTGTATTTGTCAAATGAATAGAATTCTTATTAATCTTTAGAAAATGAATAAATGAAATGACAATTTTTAAAAAGAAATATCTTTTCTTCTTTTTGAAATGATTGAAAGGTAAGATTTAATGTCTAGATACCATGGGATTCATATTCTTCTATTTTCCTGTAATCAGCAAATTTGAGCTACAAGATATAGTGGGATAAAATAGTAAAATTATCAAAAGTGGGATAAGAAATCAGATAGATTAGTTTTGCTTGAAAACTAAATTCATACGATTATGTATTGCTTGTATCACCTACATGCACACGCACACATGCACATGCACACACACACACACACACACACACACACACACACACACACACACAAACACACACACAAAAAAAATCAATTTCAGAAGTTTAAAATATATTTTGTAAGAAAAACAGTGATGATAAATTTGGGTGATAAAATTTAATGAAAAAAGTTGAATTTAAGACGTTACCTCTTCCCTATCAATAAACAAATTGTTATGTGAAAAATGTTGATAAATTTTGCCCTTTCCATTGCTGAAAATTTTATTTCAAACACTAGCAAAGACTTTGAATTCTATCATTACAGGAAATTGAAATAGCTGCTTTTGGCATCTTATTTTATTTTAGAAGCTATTATTTACTAAGCATGCTTTGTAAGTGAATCAATATTTAACAGACTGTAAACTGATGCTAAATACATCTCTCTTTCCAAGCATAAGATCTCTGACCTTTCTTCACATTTCTTTCCAAAATTCTGCTACCACAATAAAGATATAATATTTTTCAATTAATAATGATGTGATGTTAAGAGGCAAGTTACCTAGAGATGACACCTTTAAAACTTTCATTTGAAGTGTTTAAAAGCTTCATATTTAGATTTTTAAATCTATATATTTAGTTATGTTTTGCTTTTGCTTTATTTTTAAAAAGGTATAAGTTTTTTATTGATTATGAAGAATAACAGCTGAAAATAATGAAATTAGTTTGAAATAATTATCTAAAATTGTGCATATTGAATTATTTCAAATAGTTTTTGTTATTTGAAATGATTTCATTCTGCACTTAACTTTTTAAATATATTTTCTTAGGCTGTGAAAGGTTACATTAAACTGAATGCTAAAAAGCTTTATATGGCTGATGGTTATGCTGTGAAGGAACTCTTAAAATTGACATCTCTCTTATATGAAGCTACGAAAACTAAAACTGATAGTGATCTTGAGTCCTTGGAAGATGACTCTGGTTTAAGTCACAACTTTGATATCACATCTAAAGTAAGTTTATTATATTTTGTATAATGATATACTACTTAATATCAAAATAATTTTGCATTAAAATTTCTAATTTACTATGCCAAAAAATATTGTTTCAATGATTTTTAAAGATTTAACTGAGCCTACTGTATTAAAATCATTTTCTTAGTTACCAAGTTGAATGATCTTTTCATTAAAAAGCATTTTATCTTTCTACTTTATGAAATAACATTTGATTATATCAAAATATTATATACTAGCTGCTTTTGATAACTAGTTGGCTTGTTGAGATTAATGATTGCTATACATTTCAATTAAATATTTTGTGTACTTGATTTTAATGGCTTCCTCAGCAAAATATTGTTATGGAACTTCAGGTTTCTTATGATTAGTTAGTCAATGAAGAAACTATCCTTTAGTAATGAATAATGACTTTTATTAAACACGAAGAAACAAATGCACAGATAACAAATATACAGCTGAAACGAACACGTAATACATAGCAGCATGCTACAACAAACAGTCAACCACTAGTAGTAATCTGTAGTAATGATGACAACAGCACACAAAGTGGACAGACAGAATTCAGCAGGAGGTGGGAATCTTCATTGCTACTCTCTCTGTGATCTCTCCAAATGCCTGCAATTCTCCACTGCCTCCTCGTTGTAGTTGTATCCAACTGCTCTCATTACTACACAACTGGCTGCCCCTCACACGACTTGATGCTACTTCTACAATAAACACCAGGACTTGGCACACAGCTCAATTCAGCAATCGCTTGAGCTCCACTCAACACCTGCACTTTTCAGACTAATTTGCTGTTAACTCTATACATCACTGACTTCAGCTTGTGAGTTCAGGCCTTTTATAGTTCTTGGAGCCGGAGAGAAAGTTCTGGAACAATCAGGCATATCTCGGTTCCTATTGGCTCTATCACCAAAATTCTGGAATATTTATGTATTATCTGTTTTGTCTCGAAAATCTCCACATGGTCGCCAAGTTTGTCATAAATCCCTGAGATCATTGATTCCATATCTGATCATCATCCAACAGAGCTGATCATAAAACAATCTTTCCAGTGATTGAACTAACCGTGCTGGGAAGTAACATCACAGATTTGTAGCAATATTTTTTAAACTCCAAATTTTAATTGGCATATAACTTTTGTTATTTTAATAACCTTACACAGTTCTATTTATTGTTCTGTGCATTTCCATAATTTTACATCTATATGTTTATATAGTCATTTATATCACATGAAAGAACAATAGGGTTTTAAAATAATTTCACTTTAAAAAAATTCCACCATTACTTGCTTCTGAAGTCAAATTTGAATTGTAAAATGAAATTTCAAAATTATACTAAAAGTTTACCATTTACTGAAATCTTCAACATGAAAAAATAAGCCAAATCTTTATGACTTAATCTTTGACAGTGGGGGAAAAAAAATGAAATATTAGCGGCACAGATATAAATAGTTCCAGTTCAGCATTGAAATGTATTGCTGTAAAATACATTTTAGATATTTTAAAAAATGAGTTAAAATAGAAGAAAAATTATGCAATAAATAATTGGCATCCTTGGAAGGATAACTATTAAATTTTAAGATGATATTAAAACAATTTTTCTTTTACATTATATTTTTGAATGTTATTGGGGGGATGTCAACAATAAGTATGAAACTTTATTAAATATCAAGTATTGATTTCAATAAAAACAACATAAATAAAAGAGTTAAAAAATGCTGGAAGTGAAAAGGGAATAGTGAAGGTGAAAGGGGAGACAGTTTTAACTTGCTTTATTTGACTTTACTGTTATATTTAATAAAGGAAACAATTTACAAATTTAGAGAAAAACACTTGATATGTGAAAATACTTGATTCTTTCTTCAATGTAATTTGTTTTCTGGAAATGAATTCTATAGATATGTTTAATAAGTTCATACAAACAATATTACATTACTCTTAATGCAAAAACTATGCAATTTGTGATAAAAAATTGCATATGATGGAATATTTTTACTATTTTATCAATAACTAGTATCCATATAACTGTAAAAAAATACTAGTTATTTTTAGTACAGTTTTTTCTTTATAGTCTAGTCTTTTTGATTATTATGCTTCTAAAATTAATTTAATGAATAATATTGAGTTAGATTTTTTTTTTTAGCAGAATCCTGAATTTAAAGAATTATCCCATGAAAAAAATTATGAATTACTTTTGTAAAAAGAATGCTGCTTATGAATTGGACTGATTTAATTAAGTTATTACCTATTAAATTTTCTATATTTTTTTTAAGTCTTTATATTTGATCTTCATTCAGATTCATACTTTTAGAAAAAAATGTTCTTTTAAAAGCAGAGACAAGAATTTTTAAACAGATTGCTATATATTGATTTTATGTGGTTACCATAAAAATTATTTTATTTTATTGATTTCTTCATAATTTAATGTATATAATATAATCCTACTTTGGCTTGTATGTTAATCTGTAAAATGCTGAAACTGCAGATTTGTTTTCATTTTGAATTTTAAAAGTGATCTCAGTATTCTTATTTTTGAACTGAGCATATATTTCATTAATTTGATTTCTTTTAATGCTTCTTAACTTTATAGTCTGGAGACTTGAAAGTAACTCGACAACTTGCATCAGAAATCACTATGAAAGGGGCATCATTATATGATCTGCTATTAAAAGAAATTGATCTCCGTGTAAGTGTTGTTGAAACAATTTCTTAGATTTTTAAAGCTTTGTTATTTTCTAAATGAAAAGAAATCATATCATATTAAAAAACAGATTTTAATAAAATTTAGATTTTTCTAAAATTTTCAAAAGGGATTTTTTATAGTATTTATCAAATATGTTTTTATATATGTTTTTTATCTTATGATTAAGTTGAAAAAGGATAATCAAACAAAGAATGATTAAAATATCAATATGTTTTTATATATAAAAAACTATAGAAAAACAATATATATTGCATGTATTTTATTGTCTGCATATATGACTTTGGTGTCATTATTTTTTAAAATTATTAATTTCAATTAACCCTCTGGGTGGTTTTATTCTGTGTGTAAAACTTTTTGAAAATCAACAGCAATGAGACCAGAAAGCTGTTGTAAAAGTGCACCTGTTTTTCAATAGAGATACACTGAAAATGTGAGTGGAATTTCTTCTACCCCTGTCATGTCTTGTTCGGACATTAGTCCTAAGGCTAGATACAATTCATTCATACTGGAAATAGAAAATATTCATACTGGGTATTTAAAAATTTAATTTTAATATTAATTTGTATAAACTGAAAGAATTGCAGGAAGTTGATATATAAATATCTTCTGTTGATATTCTGTTTGGAATAATTTTTTTTTACTGTAAGAAATCAGAATGAGGATAAAAAAGTACCTTTTTAAATAAAATATCTTATATCATGTTAACTTTATATTCTCATATTTTTAAATTTTCAGTGCAAGTTTCTACGTTCTTTTGTTTATCACACAAATAAAAAAAAAAAAAAATGCTTTTTCAACAGGAGAATCGAGCTCAGGTATTATCAAAGCAATTAGATATCACAGAAATAGAGCAAGGTATCAGAAATGCTACTAGGGGATTGGAAGTGAGTTACTTTTATAAATACATTTTATGATACATGTAAAAATTTCACCATATATTTTGCTTTTACATTTACATAATGTTATGATATTTTAACATGTGATGGTCATCTTTATTTGGAATTTCATTTTAAGCATCATGTTTATGAAATATGATTTTACTTAATGCATTGCTTTGTTCTGAATATAGTTGTTCATATTTACATAGAACATCAATAAACAATTGTCTCCAAAGTGTTAAAAATAATATACCTGAAAATTTTATTTTATAATTATTGTTTTTTAAAATTTCATTTGCAGATCAAAAGCTAATGCTTACTCATGGAAACCAATTGATATTATTGTACTTCAAAGTTAATTTTTATATCTTTTTCTAATTAATGCCAGCCATAGCAGTGCATAATATTTATACCATTATGCACCGAGTGAGGTAATTGGTAGAGAAATATCTTTTTTGGTATTACAAAATGAATAAAACATTTTTCCTCTTTCAAAAGAATTTGCAAAATATATCATTTTTCTATTTAAAAGAAGAACATGAATTTTTTAAACAAATATATTATTCTAATCAGCTGGCTGTAAATAATAAATACATATTTTTAATTATTAATTTGAGTATTACTTTATTTTATTAATTAATACAAGTGGGAAATAAAAGATATAGTAATAGATAAAATTTAATATTTTGTTGCGTAGCGATATTTCTTTGATAGTTTAGCATATTACAGAATAAACTAATGAAATGGATTTGTTCTATTATTTCAATTAGAGGAAGTAAAATCTTCAGTTAGAGAAAATATAAAAATTTCTGAAAGTATAACATTAAAATAACTCTAAGGACAAATAAACAATATTTAAAATATATTTTAAGCGATGAAAAATTATAGGTTTTTCAAGGTGGTACTTATTTTTAATGAGTTTCTGTTTTGTGTTTTTAAAAGTAACAACAATCAAAATTATTAGATTCAGCTCATTTTTATAATAGCACAATATGCAGTTATTTATTTCAAAAAAAATATTATTAAAATTTTTTAAAGAATGTTTTAAGATGCACATAGCTCATATGGAGGAATCAAAAGAATTTTCTTATAAAGTTTAGTCACTTTATTTTTGAAAGATTCTTCCATTTCTTTTAATCAATACATTGTTATAAATTGTTTAAAATTGTTAATCATAAATTTTTTGCAATATACTAAAGTAACAATTCTTGGAATAATAGCATGGTTATCTGAAATAAAAATCATATCAACATTTTTAAAAATTATAATTAAAAAGAGTGCTATTTTAATATATCATTAAAACTCATAAAAAACCAATTTTAAAAATTATTTATCAAAATATTTGTTTGCACATAGTTTGTACATATTTAAAATAGCATCTGATGTAGTATCTGTGTTACAATTTAGTCGATATTTAAATTGGATTCTTTGTATTATCAAGGTTTGTCCCCGGCATATCACTATTAAAATGTTTTGAAAGTTTTCTTGGAATATGTTTTTAAAACATTTTTATGACTCATCACTTTTAATAAAACTTTCCATGAATTTTTTTACATTTCATTTCTACTTAAAAAATTGTCTTGGTTCTTTTCTTAAAATAATGCCTAAATTCTACTTAAAACTTGTATTCTTATATGAGAATTAATCATTAGTAATATCAATTCATTAAGTAGATATATATATATACAGTAATCTTAAATCTTCTGTATCATCCTTTTGAAATTAAGATGACTTCTTGCCTTTTAAATGCAGAAAAACATTACAATATGCTTTAAAACTTCCAGAGATTTTATACTTTAAAAGTACAAGATGTCTTCCTTCAAAATGCTCATTATTTTTGGTATCTTAACATTAATTTAAAATATAAATTGCAATATATTTAAATGGTCTTGAGATCAAAATCTTTCTCATTAAATTTTTTTTTTCTAGAACCTTATTATAATATTAGTGAGATTAATGATTCGATGCAATGCATAAACTTAAAAACAGAAGGATAATGATACTATTGTTTTAATTTGTTTTTGTTTTTTATTTAAGTGCTTGAAAACACATCATTTGTATAAATATTCATTAATTTGAAAGTTTGGGGTATCATGAAAATTATTTTTGGTAGAGTATATTTTATATTGCATATTAAATAGAATAAAATAAAATTCTAAATAATATCTAATTTTGACACATTTTTGTTTGTCCATCATATTTATGATTATAAATGACAAAGTCATAATAATTTGATTCTTCATGAAAAAAAATTTCTTACCATTTCATTTTTATTATATTGTTAATACTCAATAATTATCAGCAGTTAAACATATGATCTGATCAATGTTTATATGTCTTGGAAACACCTTCACTTCCTATTGTTGGATTTTATTCTGTAATTATGTTCAGTGTTTATTGTATTATTTATTCATCAAACATGCATTTCTAGCTCGTATCATTCCGGTTTTTATTTAAAAAAAAAAAAAAAAAAGAAAAGGAGCATGCATGTTTCTTTCATTTTCAGTTAATTTGTTCTCTCTGAAAAAACACTTACTGACTTAACATTGCCCTTATTTTTCATTGTATTATTTATCTAATACATCTTTATTTCCTTCCTTTATGTTTTATAATCAATCTACTATAAAAAAAGTTGTGGAGTAAAAAGAAAATATTACTTTTAAATGAAAATTAACTTTTGTTTCATTTGGTTCATCATAAAGTTTTAAAAATAATCTGAATACACATAAATGTGAATTTACTTCTATTTATACTGTGAATTTCTTCAGTCAATTGTATAAAATATCATTCATTATTCCATGTTTAATAGATTTCTTTATGTTCTGCTGATTATTAGATGGAATTGAATGTTTAAAGTAAAAATATTTTTAGGAAGAAATTCAAAAGACAAATACTATGATTGAAAATATTGCAGCAGATGAAGCAAATTTAGAAGCTAAAATTGAGAAAAGAAAAATGGATTTAGAAAGGAATCAAAAGAGGCTGCAGACTCTTAAATCTGTGAGGTAAATCATAAAAAAATTATTAAAGTTAATTATATATCTACCTTTTACCATTTGCATTGCAATTCCTGAAATTAATAAAAGTAGTTTAGAAAGTAATGGATTTTTTTTTTGTATGTTCACATAATTTTTATGTTTATTTTTCATTATAATTATATTTTCTTACTATAATTCATATTAAATTACATGTATGTTATTTTTTAAAGTTACTACAATATTAAACCTATGTAAACAAACAAACAAAAAAAAAAAGCTTTGCTTTATTCTGAAATAAAATGCAGATTGATCTGAGAAATTGCATAGTTTGTCAAATATTGTCAGACATTAAAATCTTCAGGTTTCTTTATTTTTTTTTTAATATAGTATTTTTTTCTAAAGATATTATTGTGTTATTTTACTTATTTATTCATTTCGAAGCAATTTCTCATATTCACAGTTGATTCTTATTTCAATTTTCAGTTTTGGAAGATATTCAGTTACATGTTAATATAAAAGAAGCATTCAAATGTTATTAAATTTTTATATATTTATATTTCTGTTTAATTTTAAATTTTGTATTTTTATTTTGCTTCAGGCAATTAGCTGATACGATATGAAGTATTGGTTATATTTGATTTCAGATAAATTTTATTACTCCACATTCATGTTTCTGCCATCAAAATAGTTTTATTTTAGTTGTCTTAGCTAAGTTCTGTTCATTATATGCATGAATATTTCTAATGGAGACAGTTCCATAACATTATTAAAAACATAAATATCTGGTTCATCTATCTTCTAAATTGTATGATATTGCAACTTTATTTTTTTTGTGAGCTATACATATATTAAAAGGAATTCTTTCTAACTTTCAAGAACAGAAAAAAAATCTCACTATTAAGTATTTTATGAAGCTGCGGCAATATTTTGAACTTCAGAAACAATGTAATCGTTTATTGAAAATTGAAAAAGAAAGGGGGGGGGGAAACTTATTAAGAAATTATAAAATTTTTGCAAAAATTCGAATGACTAGTAAATTGATATAATTTAAATTTTGAAATAGTGTAAAATGTATTTTTGTGCAATTATACTTATTTTTATTTGTGCAATTATAATTATATTTATTATTATTGTGGAGAAACACCAAAATTCAGCTAAATTTTTAATTAATTAAAATTTCGAAAAAAATCGCTCCAAGGTACTTTTTCTGCCCTCCTTAGTATAAATATGCCGCATTTGATAGTTGTAGATAAAATATTTCTGGCCTGTACAGTACCAACCACACACATTCATCTTTATTATTAGAATAAATTTTTAACTGAAGATGGCACTAATTTGTTTGGCTGCTAAATGGAGAAAAAAAAACACAGTTTGGTTTGTATTTTTTTTAAATACATAATACATTACAGATTTATAATTATATTATCATAACTAAAGTAAAGAAAAATAAATAATTCCATAAAGTTAAAAGATAATTTTTATGAACTCTTGTGTAGTTTATAACAAAAGAATACTTTTTCTGTAGTCTATCTGATTAAATGTCTTTTTATAACTCATTGTGTATTAAAATTTTTATTATAAACGTGTATATATTGTTTCTGTATTGTACTATCAAACAATTATAATAGTTCACATATAATATTTTTAAAAGTAAATTAGTTTAAATATACAAGAATTTATTTTCACAACTTTCAAATTTTTATTCAAAATTAATCTGTTAATAATTTACACCCATATTTGTTAAATAGAAATTAACTATTAACTCTAATCTGGAAATCTTAAAAGCATGGATTTTAATATAATTTTAATAATTAAATTAGCAATTTTTAATGATGAAAAATATATATTCTGGAACACAGTCACTATAATGCGATGAAATAAAAAAAAATGAGGGCATTTTATCAAATAATTGAATTTTTAAAGCGAAGTTTAAATGGTCAATGTAATAATCTTTAATTCCATTTTTCTTCTAATTCAGTGGAATCTGTTATTCCAAATGAAGTAATAGGCCTTCTCATCAGCTTACACTATTATTCAATAATAAAGTCCTATTTTATTACATTTAATATTAAATATAATCTAAGAGTGAAATAAAATGCTACTCAATCCATGCCCTGTATAACTACTTAACATTCCTCATTGAATAGCATCTCATGTTATGGTTTATTTTATTTTTCTGAAAGCTCAACATAAGGCAATTAATGTGCAAATGTATTATTATCTGCAATCTGACTTAATACTTTTGAAAAGGTATTTTTAAAAAAAATTAATTCAACAAATCCTGCTAGTTTATTGATATGTCAGAGTTTTATTCCATTAAGATATTTTTAAATATTATTATATTTATCCTTTTTTGTTATTTAATCATTTTCCTTGTCAAAGATAAATAAAAATTGGAGGAAAAAACCCTATTTAAATTTGTCTTGTGTTTATTTTGCCTTTGAAAAAAATTTTAAACTTAATGTTCAATAATATTATGTTTATTTATTTGATACAGGCCAGCATTTATGGATGAATATGAAAGACTTGAAGTGGAACTTGAAGAAATATATAAAATTTACGTTACAAAATATACATGGATGGCTTATCTTGAGCAGCAACTAGAAGAACTTGAACGACTCGAGCAAGAATTAATTCTGGTAAATATCTATACTATTATTATTATTTTTAAGCAAAATATTTTCAATTTACTTGCAAGACAAGTTTAATTTAAATCATTTAATGTTAGTAAAAGATTTGCCAACAATCATATTATATTTTATTTTAATAAAGAAGTACTTGTGTATCCTTGTTTTGCATTTATTATATTTGCTGAATTATTTTAAGCTAAAGACAATAATTGAATTCTTAAATTTGTATTTTTTAATTCTTTCTATCTTTGATTAATTCATCTAGCATTTAAAACTGAAATTATAAATCGTTTCCTTCTCATGTTTGAAACTCATGAATCTGATATTGTATTATCATTGTGGTAGCTTCACTTCTTCCTCTTTTCTAGTTTTTAACTTTTGGTAAAAAAAATTATTATTATTTTGAATTTTTGGAGAGAAAAGCAATGAAACGCTGTCAGACATATTTTACCAACAAAGAGATTGTGTTATCTCACATATGCGAATTTTATTTAATGGAGATCTATCATTTCAATAATAATTAATTCATACTTTTCCACTTAGAAGAATATTATGCATGTATTGCTCAGTATGTCTGCTATCTTCCAATAATTTTTGTGTTTCTTTTGGTAATTTCTCAGTTTTTTTAATTGAAAAAATATTTGTAAATGATTGGAATACCCCCCCCCCCCCAAAAAAAAGAAAACATATTCTGAGAAGTGTAGGCAATGGATTAGTTTTTTAAAAATAACTTTTCTTCAATATGATTGAGCAAAAGGTAAAATTCTTAGATGCATTTAGAAGTTCTTTGTTAAATCCATGGCCAACACACACAGTAAAGCAGAAAGCACAAAAAGGGGAAGGAGGAGTGAACAAATTCACAAAGTCAAATTCTTCCAAAATCAAGCATTTATTTTAGATGCATGTTTCAAGTAGTATTTTGATTTCATGTGACACAGTTAAAATTATGGAATTTAAGACTCTGAAAAGTCAGATGCTCATACAAATCAGAAGTTAAAATGCTTTTTTATATTTGAATTCATGCAATTAGAAAATAATTAGTTTTAAGAATGCAAAATAAGTGTATTCTGTATTTCAAAATCATTCATTCTGACTTAATAAGTCAATGTTTTGCATTATTTTTAAATTATCATTTATATGCATAAAGGCAATTTTTGTGATTTTGAAGCAAAAGGAAGAAGTTACAAAAAGAATGGTGGAGAAATTACGACAGGATGATTTATTGCGTAGTGAAGAGACAGGAAATTTGGATGATTTCTTAATAGTGAATGTAGAAAATGATGCTGGTTTAAGTGGTGTTCCCAGAGAAAAACCTCGTCGTCCACAACCTGCTCGTGAGTAAACTTGTATTTATGAAACAATTTGTTGCCAGTTAAATAATCTAATTAGTGGTGGGAAATGATAATTATCCATAACAATAATCTAAAATTGAATGAAAATCTATCATATGCTTATGATATGGCAGCATTTCATTTTGCCAACATTATCCATAGAAGTTTCTTATGATTGATTATCTTAGCTAACTTTAATTACATAAAATCAAACGTTTAATTTTATTTTATCACTGAAAATCCTTAATGCTGAGTGCTACTTTTAAACAATATACCAAATATGCCTTCCAAAATATTGTGAGAAAAATTCAAATTCTAATGCCTGTTGCTGCCAATAAGAACACTTATTATAAATTATTGACATTAATTTGCAACATATATGTTGAAAGTGTTAATGGTAAACAAATATGTAAATATGTTGTTTCTTATCTGCAAACAATGCTTAAGATAAAATTTGATTTTTTCCTCCAAGATTTATTTAAGAAATGAATTTCAAAAACATCAGGTATTTAAGAGTTAAACTGATATTTGAGTTTATGACATTTGAAATTTAATACAGTGTTTTCAATTATTACAAATTAAACTGAATGCTGTCTATTTTTATATAAAGCTTCTGGAGTTCGAAGAGATGCACATAGAAGGGTTTATGGATCTATGAGTGGAGGTGATAAAGATGTAAGTCAATATTTTGATAACTCTAACTTAATTTATTAAAAATATATTACAAGGAAGAAATAATAAAAATTGGAAGTGTGTTATTGATTCCCTGCTGTACAGCAATGATGAGCCAGTGCATGTATGAGACTAATCTAGTTTCTTAAAAATATTAAACAGTTATTGAAATTATAGCTTGATGAGGAAGTATTAGCTGTAAATGAAATGCATTGCTTTATACATAAATAATCACTTCTGAAGTACCCTGGAACTAATTTCTATGTCATCACTTTTTTTTTTTGCATCAAAATTAAGGCATAATATAATATTTAAATACTAATTTAATTTTCAAAATTTTAAGCACAGCAAAATTTTTTTAAAATTTCAGTTCATTACACATGATAAAACTGAATGTTTCAATTTATTAATAATACTCTTTTTTTTTTTTTTTAATGGAAGCAGATGCAATGGCTAAGTTTAAATTCATACAAGGTTTATGAGCTATATTCTAATATGAAAGACAAAAAATAATTTTAACATTAGTGACAATGAAGTACATTTAAACAGATATTACTTGTATTCTTTTTCATAATAATTTCATGTCTTATAGTTGCAATCATGTATTTAATTGATTTAAAAATTAGAAGAATGTTGCGTGTTGTACAAATAGAAAGTAAGGTAAAGTGAGTAATGCATCTTCTAAAAAGTGTTGATGAGCCTATTTTTTTCTGAAAGAATTGAAAGGGCTTTTTACTGAATTATCTGTTTATGAATTAAACAGTTGTCTAAAACGTTTATACAGGATAATGATTTAATAAAGCGGTATAATATGAATCAATCCCTGGAGGAATAATTTATAGTCCTCACAGGAGTTATTTGTACAAGCTGCCCGAGAATTATCACTGGATTTAAAAAAAACCTAAATTTATGAAACAATTTATAATGCTATATGCTTTCATTGGAAAACTTTTCATTAACATAAAAAAAAAATTATACATTTGCCAAACATAGCTATAAAAAATGGCATTATTGTGCAAAAAGGTAATATTTCGATATAATCTAAAAAAAAAAAAATAGTGGTACGTATGTTGAAGTAAACTACACATTTTTCATATTAAAAATTATTAAAAAAAAAAAGGCCAAAACTGCCAAATTAAAGGAGCAATAGTAAAATAATAATTTTTCTGTAATTCATTTTCACTTATTTTGTAACATTTATTTATGCTTAGTATCTTTTTTTTTTTTTTTTTTTTTTTGCATGCTCATAAGGAAACTTCAATGCATTTTAGCTAATTACTTATAAAAAATGTTTAAATGTTAAAAATTCTACGATGATATTCATTTACTCAAATAACAAATTTGATTATTTTTCATTCAATTTAGGATGATTTAGACACAGATTCTGATATTGATTTGGATGGCGAAGATGATGGTTCAGAAGTCAGTGATGATGATCAAGATCTAGAAAATCTGTCAGATTTAAAAATTGCCACAAATTCTGCTCATGCAGACAGTGACAATGATTTTTAATTCATCATATTTATACACAGTGGCAATTTTGAAATTCTGCCTTTCATTATTTTTAAAAATGTTATTCTAGTCATATTTATTGTACAAGCATAGATAGGTTATTTACACTAATGAAAAAATAAATATTTTATTGCACAGTTTTTTTTTGTTTTTTTTTTAGAAATTATGTGTTTTTTATAAGAAATGTTAATGTTACAATTTCTTACTTACTATATATTAAAGATTCTTTTGAAATGTTACAGAGTTTAATAAAATATTTATTTATAAAAAGTATTTAAAATATAATTATTAAAATTTTCATATTCTTGCAAAATTTGAAGATTAATATTCGTCAAATCCAGGTAAGGGAAATTGCTCAGCAAAACTTTCAACCTCTTTCCTCAGATCCTTTAATCTTTGTTGGAATTCTGGATCTTCAGTAAGCTTATTTTTAAAGTCTTTTAGCATAGGACCACTTCTAGAGTTTACATCTAAAGCTAATTGACAACCTAAAATTTAAAAACAAACAATAGATTCTCAGAAATTAGAAAAAGCTATTTAAAGAATAATACAAGAAAAGACTTTAAAAAAAAAAGTATTATTATTGGATGAAAAAAGTTATCTAAAATTTTGTTAAAAATATTACCGAGCTGGGATTTAAAAATGTTTTAACTGTATTAGTTTCCCATATAAATATTTTATCTGTATAGGAAATTTTAATTTTAATCGCTAGTTAACGATATTACGAGAGTTTAGTAATAAGATGTCATGACCACCATTTTTAAAATATATAAGCATTCAAAAACACTAATTAATATACCATTGCAAACATTATCTCAAGGTTGATTTGGTTTGTAATGTATTTTTTCCCTGTATGACTTAAAACAAAACTCAAAGCATTTTATTCATTCTAAAATTATTCCTCAGATAAGAATATTGTTTTCTCGATTCATTATGTGATTTAGTAACATATAAAAAAAATGTCCAGTCTTGAGAAAAATTAATCACATACAAAATATACTATTTAAAAATGAACTTATGTTAAAACCAAACATTTCATAAAAATAAATACTATTTTTTTTTTTTTTTTTGAGGAACAATGTTTACCTTGATGAATGAATTCTGCAACTTTTTTGAAATCATCTTCTTTTAAACCTCTTGTTGTTAAAGCAGGAGTACCTAATCTAATACCTCCTGGATTCAAAGGCTTTGTATCGCCAGGTATTGTATTCTTGTTGCAGGCAATAGATATTTCTTCTAGAACTCTTTCTACTCTAGATCCGTCAAGTTTTACTGGCCGTAGATTAACCCATACAATATGGTTATCTGTACCACCTGAAAAAAAAAATTTATTTTCATATCTTCATATTATTTTAGAATCATAAAAAAAAATTCTCTATGTTTTTCCTATACTATATATTTTAAGATATGAGAAAATGCATGAATAGCACTTATATGCTAGTTATAATGTAAAATGGATTTTAAGGAGTGGAAAAGCAAGGAAAGGAAGCAATAATTTAACATTATTCGAAATAATAACATATTAAAAGAAGATTTATATTTATTTACATATAGAAAGAACAATTTATCTTTATTATCTAGAATTTAGCAAGCCAGAATTTATATAATAAGGAGGGGATATATTAACTCTGATGCTTTTTATCTGCAAGTCACACAAAATTAAGGATTTGGGTGAAATGAAATACAAAAAAATTATTATTATGATGTCAATTCATATATTTGGGCATCAATTTCTGCAACTTTTTCAAATTTTTCGGCCATTAGTTTCATGAAGTTAATTTGTAACAAACAAGGTACAATATTTTTGTATAGCTTAATGTATGTTTTTTAGCTATTTCACTTTCAGTTAACCTATTTCCGATATATTATGGAATGCATTAAAGGACAAGTGTGGTTTAACAACTTTAAATGATTGTTCTGGAACTAAAAGGCTCGAAATCAGTTTATTTTCAGATATTAAATTTCAATGTTTTGGATTTGACATGTCATCTTCTCCTGTGTTTCTTTTAGATACTAAGTCAAAAAAATCAATGATGACTCTTTTGAACTGGCACACAGTCTTGTAAGTTTCCCTCCATTGGCATGAGTAATAAGTGCTTATTTTCCTATATTACTTATGCTTATTTTTTTACAAAGTAAACAGTATGCAAGAAATAGATTTTGCAAATTTCTTGGATCCATTCTGCAAAATCAGAATTGATTTCTTTAATCTGTCCAATTTGTATTAAAAACAGATTTTGAGCAGATCATTGTTTTTTTTTAAATTCTCTAATCTATTTTGAATAAGCTCACAGTTTCTGAAATAATAAACAAAATATTCAATAAATTCATGGTAAATTAAACACCAAGCACTGCTTCTGCAGATTGGATATTACCATCCCCATTGGAGAAATGTATTCTATTCTTTCATGTCATTACAGAAGTTTTGTGCATGCTCATTAGCTGCAATTCTGGAATGATCTCTACAGAAAGAAAAAAAATAGACAAGTTTCTTGCATTACATAATTGCAAATAGTATTATTTTATTTTGGGAAGCTATGACTATTTTAATGAAAATTTTCAAATTTCCCTGCATTTTCTTGTTTTTTTAAAGACATTCTTTATATTCTCTATGTTTTCCTTTCACTCCTGATGACATGGCAACCCTGTATATTTAAGTTTTTCCTAAGAAAATTAAATGGCATAAAAGAAACAATAATTACCTGTAACAATTGAATAGCCTTTAGCTGCTAATTCTTTGGCTAGAGATTTTGCATTCAGTTTCACTTGTTGTTGATATTCCTTAAATTCAGAGCTTTGGGCTTGTTTCAGTGCTGTTGCAACACCTATGAAACCACATAAAAAATATAAAAAATTTCTGTAAGGCTCTCCTAATTTCCCCTTCCACTGGGAAATGAACTGTTGCTTTTAAGTGGAAAAAAATAAATAAATAAAGTGAAATGAGATGTTTTTCCACTTTTTTTAAAATTACTGAAAAATGATTTCATTGTTAAAATTGTTTTCAAAAATTTATGAAGCATAAAATGAATACTAGCATTATAAATTTTGTATAACTATTAAAATCTCTTCCAAAAGGAAACATGTAGTTTAATTGTCAAATGAAGATTCTATACCAAAATATTTGCTTTTATATGCATATACATGTTGCTGTACCAAAATCAATGCACTCGTGAGGTTTGGAGTAAGAGTTTCTGTTAGCTTATGCACTATTTAATTGCCATGGTTGGAAAGGCATATCAAAATTGCTTTCAAATGCAGACGGGAAAAAGAAAAAGAAGGGGGGGGAACAGTGAATATAAAGAAGCAATGAGTTGGACAGACCATTCACTTTTTTTTAAACCTCCATATTAGTGTTAGTTATCAGAAATGAATCACCAACACTAATATTATTGAGCATCGTATGGTTTGCATGAAAAATTTATTAAACCTGGAAGGAGTACAAAAGGATCTTTTAATTTTTATTGTTGTGTTGATAAATACAATTAATAATCCAAAGGATTTGAACATTTTGGGGACTTTCTTTTGTTAGTAGAAAACAACATGTGTATGCAGGAGAATCTCGGATCAATTACAATGAAGCATATTACAAATTTTTTAATGTATAAAGATTTCTGTTGAAAAAATGTGGCTAATCCATAACAAATATACAAAATTTTTATATAACCTAAAGCACATTTTTTTTGGCCATTTCATTATCAATGAAACATAAGCAAAAACATTACTGATATATCATGGAATGCATTAAAGGACGAAGGTGACGCAATGCCCATAAAAGTTTGGCTTAAAATTATTGTTTTTGAAAAAAAAAAAAAGTTCAAAATCAGCTTATTTTCAGACATCAAATTTCACATGTCCTCTTTTCCTGTATTTATTTTAGATACAAAGTCCAATATCAAAGATACTTTTTGAACTAGCATATGGTTTTGTATATTTTCCTCTTTTTGCATGACTAATAGGTGCTCGTTTTTCCATATTACTTAAGCTTATTATCTTCTTACAAAGCAAGCAGTTCGCAGGAAACAGATTTTGCAGAACTTCTCTAAAGGCTGAAGACTCTCCATGTGTGGTGGCTGGTGCACGTATAAATCTGTCGTGGACACAAAGTTTTCTATTTCGAAAGTAATACCACTGAGGGTACTGGATCAGGGGTGATCATTCTCTGATTCAGGTCTAAATTACAATCTGTGGAGGAATGAATGAAATGCATGAATGAAGTTCGTCCCGTAAAAAGGGTTGTGAAATGTGTATAGCTAAGTCATACTCTTGGCCCTAGTTGGTGTTACTGAAAAAACAAGAGATGCACCTTTGGCTTAAAATCATTGACTTCTAAAGTCAGTGGGCTTGTCTATGACAAATGCCATTAGAAACAATAACAACAGGATTCATATTTTTATCCGTCTAATCTGTATTAAAAACAGATTTCGATCAACTCATTATTTAAAAGGAATTTTCTAATCTACTTTGAATAAGTTCACATTTTCTCAAATAATAAATAAAAACCAATCAATAAAACGTGAATGAGAAAACACCACTGCGATTCTCCCACAGATTGAATATTGCTATTGCTGTCGTAGAAATTTATTCTATTCTCTCAAGCAACTATAGCAGTCGCATCCTCATTAGCTGTAATTCAGAATCTCATGGAAAAATTACTATATACCTATTACCTTTTCGGTGCTATGACTACAATCTTTTAATCTTGCAATGTTCAGAGATAGGCATTTTTTTAGATGGAGGGGGGAAAAAACCCCTTAAAATTCCTGGTATTTTCCTGGATTTTTTTATGGAAATTTTTAAATGTCCAAAATTTAAATTTTTCTGTATTTTTCCAGAGATGTGGCAAACTTGAAAGCAGTCAATTTAAATATTCTAGCATCCATTTCATCTATAACTCACTAAACAACATTTTAGAACATTCATTCAACAAAACATTCTAAATTTATTACCAATTGCAAAATGTCTTCAAAATGTATTTAAAGAAGAATAAGGTTGCATTATGAAAGATTTTTAAATTCCCCATTTAAAAAGCACAACCATCAGATCCAGATTCCCTTTCGAACATAATTTTTAGTTCCTGTTTCAAAGGTTGCAGCAATGCATGTGGAGCTTCATTACTTGTTCAATTTGCCGCACGCAGTTCCTTTTATATGCAGGAATCATTTATGGGTTATAAAAAGAAATTGATGTGACAAAATTAATCTGATATAAATTTTTATTAGTTTTTATGATTAAATTGGAACCTTTATATCTGTAAAAATGCCATTCTATTTAGGAAGTGTAATAAATACAATAGTCTGTAAAATGTATTTCAGTATATATTTTTTTAGGGAAAAAACAAACAAACATGTCAATTTTTTTTTAAATATATAAAGTAATGATCATATAAAAATGATTCGTATTTTATGAAATTCAGCTCTAAAAAATATAAATTTGATATACCCATTTATTGAGATTGAAAAAAAAAAAAAAACAGTTTACTTTTCAACTTCCCTCTCCCCCCCCCCAAAAAAAAAACAAGATAATATACAAAAGACTATTAAGGAATATTGAGGTTAGCTTAAAGTTTGTCAAAAAGCTTAAAATATACACATTTATAATACTTAGTGAATGCAAAGTATCCTGTGTGGAAACTTCATATATTGCTCTTTCCTTCTCTCTATCCATGTTAAAGTAAATAGTAAATGTTAGGGCTGTTTAGGATGGTTACATCAAAGTCTTGTTTTAAATCTATATAAAAACTCTTTTGGTATATACTGCTTAATTTTAAACTATGGTCAATTAAATAGTGCACAAACTAACTGGAACTCAAACTCCAAACTTCTACATCACTCTTGTTTTGATATGCCAATGTATATATGCAAATAAAAATTAATATTTTTGTATAGAATCTATATTAGACAATTTATTTGATTGTATATGTCATTTTTCAAAAGAAAATAAATTTCCAATCAGTTTTTCCACGATTTACTAACTGTTACACAAGTATAAGAGACACTTAAACTTCTTTAGAATTGCTTATAAAAGTTACATTTACACTTCTGCAACAAAATATATAATGTTAGTAATCATTTTAGCCAGAATTTCATGCTCTAACTTTTTTTGAAGACGATTTTTAGAACTGAATGTGTAGTTTAGAATAATTCAGAAAAAAAGTGCAACACCTTATTTCGTTTCACCTGGGAACCAAAGTTCGCCTCTCAGTTAAGAGAAAATTTGGAACAGTCAAACTGGATCATTTCTGAAGTATTAAAGCTATAAAACTTTATCCATATGTTTTTCCGTATTTAAAATCTCTGGTCTTTATTTTATGCCCGCAGTGTTAAAACACTTTCTGAACTCTGCCTCAAAAGAGACTAAAGCAGAGTGTTGGGTACATTTGTGATATGACACAAATATAAAAGAAAAAAAATGCCTATTATTGCTAATAGTCTTTGATTTCTTATTAAATTTTACATTGATTATTCTAAATTTCATTGTAACACTACATGTATCTTTCGGTTAGTTTTAGTTTCAAAATCAACAGTAAATAAAATATTTATAGAAAAATATCTTTACTATATTATTTGATTGCTATAAGTATACAGTATACACAGATATGTTACGACTTCGGTAAAAGTTGATCTTCATAAAATAATGAATTATGTCAAAATAAACAGAGAAATCTAATAAATGATTATTTGAACAATTAATAGATGATTATTTTGTAAATTTATATAAATAGTGCCCAAGATCTTAAAAATATTGCAGTATTATACAAAAATAATTAACTTCAAGAATGATGAAATTCAACACTGAAAATGCCGAAATCTGCAATTCCGCAGAAATGTATAATGTCTGAATATTCTTACAGATTTTAGAACATATAGAGTTAATTACTGATGCTCGAGAATTTTTTATATATATATATATTCTACATGGAAATGAAAGAAGTCAAATAATAGATCTGTTTGGTTTTTGAAGTATGAATAAACCAACCTGCTATAGCATGATTATGTGGTCCTCCTTGTAGGCCGGGAAATACTGCTTGATTTATTTTACTTTCTAAGTCATATTTCTCTTCACCAGCTTTTGTAACTTTGCGGACACCTAGAAAAACATTTTTATAATTCTATATGCATTCATTTCATTATAAAAAAGCAACAATTGATTTAAAGATCCAACAATGCAGAGAAAATTAAGAAAAAACATTATACTACTAATAATCTAAGTGAATAATTTCTTTTCATTATAATATTTCTGGATTATGATTAGAATATAGGTCCATTCTAATAAATATATTTCTAAATTAACTAAATAAACAAATAATAGTATCTGAAAATAGTGGTATTTTTAGATATAGAAATTTAAATAAATTTTTTCATATGCAATATTTATTAAAATTTTAAAGAATATTTGGGTTTTTTTTTCTTTCTAATTAGCGAAATTTGTCTTTCTTTTACACCATGAGGCCCTGCTACAGGATTTCTTCATTAGCAGACATGCATATAAAAAGAATGTATCAGTTTGTTTTGACTAAACGCTTTATAATTTTTAGCATAAAAGTATTCTTTTTGCAATTGTTTAGATTTTTCTCCCCTTTTAAGGTACTTAATAAGGTTAGTAAGAGAGAGATCAATAATCTTTCATCAGTGTTAATTATGGCATTTGTCTTTCATTCTTACTTTTCCAAATGTTCAAAACACAGCTTTCTCTATTTTTAAATGAAAAATTGTCTGAGTCTCTGAACCATTTACAGGTTTAAAATTGCCATATTTAAAAATCTGGCTAATTTTGTTTAATATTGACAATTGCTAGTCTTAAACTTTTTTGAATTCAAAGTAAAATTATAAAATACCTAAGAAAATCATGTAATCAATTTTACAAAAATATTAAATTACAAAATTAAATAATAAAATCATGCTGACCTTTTCTATAAAATATCATTCCAGCTCTTGGGCCACGGAGAGTCTTGTGTGTTGTTGTGGTAACAATATCACAGTATTCAAATGGATTTGGAGCAAGTTTTGCTGCTACTAAACCACTAACATGTGCCATATCAGCCATTAGATATGAATTGTTTTGATCTGCTATTTCTCTGAAACGTTTGTAATCCAGATCTCTGGGATAACAACTAATACCTAAAAGAGAAGCATTTAATAACTAATAAAAAAAATGTCTTTCATTTTTTAAAATAAATTTAAAACAATATATGTATATAAATACTTTACCAGCAATTATTAATTTTGGTTTAAATAGATTGACTAGTGTTGACAATTGATCATAATCAATAAGGCCCGTCTCTGGGTTCACTTTATAAGGCATTGATTCAAAAAACATGGAAGTGGCAGATATTTTCTTCTTTTCAGTAAAATAACCATGAGTCAAGTGACCACCATCTGGCAAGTCTAAACCCATTATTCTACCATGAGGTTCTACAATTCCTGTATATACTGCTAGGTTAGCTGGAGATCCTGAATATGGTTGGACATTAACACCCCATTTATCAGAATCCAATCCATAAGTTTCCAAAGCTCTTTGTTGACAGAGGCGCTCTACTTCATCTATATACTCATTACCACCATAATACCTGAAAATATATTCAGATAATAATTTACAATAAACTGCAGAAGCTAGTTAAACACATGGTAACAAACTTTAATATGCTGCGAAACTTATTTTGAAATAATAAGTACAAAAAGTACTTATAATTTAACTTCACTTTTGAAAAGGAAAATGAGCAAATTCTCTTATATAAGTTTTTAAAATTTTTATAAACTTCTTTCAATTTTTATAAACATAAAGTTATGTGGACTCTTTTCACATACACATATGAATATTTGCATACTCTTTAACTAATAATGTTTCATTTTTTAAAAGTCTACATTTAAAACAATTTTTACGCAGAATTTATGTTCTTGTTCATGGAAACAGGTGAATTGTTAGCAGACTTAACATTAAATTCGGTTGTCTTCTCATCAAGATTTTCAAAATCAAGTTTTGTAACATAGAAATGATGCTGATCATTATACATTAGTTTTTAAAAAATGAATAACTCCAATTATTAAAAGAAAATAACAAATTTCAATCATGCATGAGGACTTTACAAGAGAGTAAATTATGTGAAAAAATAACTATAATAAAAATAATAAAAAATTTACTTTATTTCTTGGAAGATGAGAATAAACTGAAATACTTCAAAAAGATACAAATACAAGGAGAAAGTTAAAAATATTTGAAAAATGTCAGAGACTCTTGATTAGATTATTAGATATAAATATGAAATTTTATTGACATTCATCATTAATACTTTTAGAAATTCAAGATTAGTATTTCTAAGGAATAGTGTTATATCATTAGGTAAAAAAATGAGCTGAAACAAATAAATGTGTGCAATATTATGGATTTTCTTCTTCCCTTTAATGAATTTCATTTTACTTTAAGACCTAAATTGTATATAATTGAATTATATTGTTAACATATATTTTGATATTTAATAAAAATTTGATGCAAGTCAGTTATAAACACTTCAGTTCAAGAAAACCACAATTTGAATATAATGTTAAAAATGCTATTAATAATCACCACCTTTTTCTATGCCCTGGCTTTAGAAAATTTAAATTATAAATTAGGAAGATTTATAATTACATATTAACTAAACATTAATTGAATAATTAAACATTAATTTATTATATAATATAAACATATATAAAACATTAAAAATAAATAATATAATTAAACATTAATTGAAGCTTGAATATTTTTAAAATTCATTTTCAAAAAGAATGATCTAAAAGTGTACTTCAAAGCAATGATGCATTCAACTATACAACTAATGAAATTGATATCTCCAAGTGTGGAATTTTAATAATGTTTTCCTTTAAAAACAAGTTTTTGCTTATAATTTTTTAGTGGTATAATATTTGAAGAATATGCATAAAAAAAATCTACACATAAACAAAATGATGAATAAAATATATATCTAAATGATTATAAAATATATAAAATATTGATCATGAGCAATAATATTTTTAAAACGTTTTCAAGGATCTATGTGCCACTGAGTAATTAGGAATAATTAAACTTTATATTAGTTCAAAATATAAATGATCTCTGTCCCCAGGTGTATGCAAATCATTAGCTATTAATATGAGTTGAAAGTTTTCCAATAATTATTATATATAAATAGCAACAGATTTTCTTGTGAATGAATTTGTCTGATTTATTGATTTTACAGATTAATTGTGATTAAAAACAGACCATGTTTTAAATTAGAATATTGTCTAATTTGAAAAATTCATTATAGAACATTTCAAAATTCAATTATTTTTAACTTTTTCAGTGAATATAATTACTAACATTTTTGTAAATTATAATAATTTGTTTATCTGGTATATTTGATAAGCATTTAATAATATAGGAAATAAATATGCAGAATTTTACCTCTGGCCTGGATACCCTTCTGAATATTTGTTGTGCAAACAACTTCCAAGAGTCTGAAGGACACTTAAACTAGTGAAGTTTTCTGATGCTATAAGTTCTAAACCTCGTCTCTGGCGTAGCTTCTCATTTTTGATGATGTTGAACAACTCAGGATCATTCTCACATAGTGACTTTTTTAAAATTTCCATATCTGGTGTCCAAATGGAATGACAGCTATCAAATTAGACTAAATTAGAGATGAAGTAACATTAAATTTTAATTATCCAATTAAAGATGCAATAATAAAATAGAGAGTGGCAATATAGAGGTTGTAGATACAGAAAATAAGAAGTATAATAATATTCTAATAAATATAAAAATAATCTATTATTCACGTAACATTTATCTTTCTTTTGATTTTTGTTTTAAAATCCTTCGAATTTTTAAAATGGTCTCAGTAAAAGTAAATTGTGTTTTATATTGTATTATTTCCTTTAAAATTCCTTTTAATTCAAACTTCAAAAATTAATGCATTTAACAATTATTTTAATAATGATAATAAACTTATTATCAATATATCTTATAATAAAATGGACCATCCATAACTTTAAAATATTAAATTTCCCCTTAAATTGCATCTATGGCCATTTTCATATTTCTTAAGCCATAAAACACATTTTAAAGCAAAAAGCCATAGACACACATTTTTTCACAGTTGCATTTAAAAAAAATCAGAATATGAAATTTCCAAACTGTAAAACATAATTATAATATCAATAATTCAATTTATACTAATAGAAGTAAATAAAATTACTTGATTTCTAAAATTAATACATTATTTCCACAGTTTTATTTTATGATTTTTATCGATGCTATACATTTATTGACCATTTCTTCAATTAATTACTTACATATCAATTTAATTGGTGCCTTTTTAAAAAGAAAAAGAGGAGAAGAATGAAAAAAAAAAAAAAATTACTTCAAGAAAGAGTTAATATATGAGGTTCTAAGAAGGATCTTCAAAATACCTTATTAAACAGCAGGTAAAAATAAGTTCTGGCAAATATTTTTGAGGAAGGAAATATTTGTTCTCCTTTTGCAACCTATCTTATCTTTAATGACTCAAGCGAAAGACGACATACCTTATCTTATCATAGGATAAGAAGCCACTTAAAAGATGATATTAACAAAGGTTCAATTTACCAATAATGTTGAACGCCATCCTTATCTCATAGATATATTCCTTCATTGTGAATCTTAGAATACTGAGAAATATGCAAATAATCCTTGAATGATATATGCATTTATATAAATTAATTTTTTATTGTGAATTAATAGTTTATATCTCATCCCTTTGATTTATTTTTTTTCAAAATATACATACTTGCAATGCATATATACATTAAATATCTTAAGAAATAAATTTAAATACTTGAAAAGTAGATAGAAATCAAACATACAGAAAACTCTTCAAAATATATTTTCATGTTTTGTAGAATCAAAGTTTTATAATACCCTATATGTAAAGTTAATTTTCTTTCTCTAATTCTTAGATCTTGGTTTTATTTTTATACAGAGGTGCTTTACTGTAAAGTATACAATGTGGAAATAAACAATAATATGCATTTAATGTCATACAATCTTTTGATTTACAAAAAATAATCTTTTGCAGTTGCTAAAAATTTAAGAAGAATTTACAATGAAATCGGATGTTAAAATTATCTTTTTAATGAGTTGTCAACTATTAACAAAATACAAAAATAATATACTTCTAAATGAAAAACATTAAAATAATTTTAAAAAATATGTTAAGTAAAGAAATGACTGAACATCATTTTTAAAACAATATCAAATCAAATTCAGTAAAACTATACAGTGAAAGAACTTCAAAAAGTGGATAAAAATCAAAACATTAATTAAATGGTAAATTGTATGTAAAAATATAATTATTTTATTTATGCACCTGAGAAACTTATATACATATAAAAATTCGATGATCAATTGTCTAAAAAAGTGAATATTTTCAGGAAATTCATGCAAAACAGGGATGTAAATATTCAAATTAACAGGTTTTTCATTTTATTTCATTGCTTAGTAGAAATTAATTATAATTTATCATACTTGGTACAGGCAAAAAATAATAATAACTATTTAGAGTTACACGATATTTAAACACAAAAAAGTGAATATAGTTACATTCAAATAACAAAATAGAGAATAATTTTTCTTGTTTTCATCGATTTTCATAAGGTCTTTTGATAATAAAAAAAAAAGGCGTAGAGTAGTATAGATAAGAAAATATTATTTGCTTTTCATTCTGATGGATTAACTCAGAAACTTACTTCATCTTGGTTATGAAATTTGTCTACGTAAGTAAAGATAAGATTAAGTGGAATCTTCCGATTTCGGTGACTTTGAGCTTATCGCTTGATAACAGATACTCAACACCATGTAGATAATAGCAGCAAAACATCTACGATTTCGGTTTTTCCGCGCAAACAGACGTTGCCATTAATCCAGGAATTAAATAGGCAAATTTATTTTCTACAAAATTCAGGAAATCTGTGCTTTTCGGAGAAGTTTGAAAACATTGCTCAAATCATAAAATGTTTCAAGTTCTGAGCAGAGTCTTCACATACCTGCATTTATCCAATAACTACTTCTTTCCTTATTCTAAAAAAATAGTTCCAATCCTAGGCTTAGGTCCCATGATTATACTTTACAACATTGAGGTAGTCTGAGTTCTATTAAATATACATATTCATTGTAAGAGGGAAAATTTATTTTATAAAGTTTCCAGTGGAATTGAATAAAATTTTATCTCGCATCTCTCCTAGATTTGTTAGAGATGCTATTTGAGTCTCCTTGCAGAAGTACTTTTATTTGTTATACGATAATTTTATTAACAGAGAAGTTAATAGAATTTTTTTCTAAAATTTTTAGAAATAACACCTTTTTGATAATTGAAAAAGTTCACGAAACGCAGTATTGAACTAGAAAATCTTCGTTTACCGTAGTTTTTTTTATACGACTTCGAACTTTGGACATAAATCATACGATATGAAAAGTATTTGAAACAAGAGGAGATTATAATATTTTAATCTGACTTTAATGTTTTAACAAGAGATAAAACGATCGTCGGCCTAAGATTCAGAAAAACATTAGTAACAATAAAAGCCTTATGAATTCAAATCTCAGGAATATAAAGGTACGAAGCGATTGGATGATTAGCTACTATGTGATATCGAAACTCTTCGAATATCGATAGAAATGTTTTGCATTTAACGATTGCAAGCTTTCGCTGTGCATGGTGGTCCTTCTAGGTAAGTTCCCGGCGTTCATTGTAAATTTTTCCCAACATTCTTGACGATTGAGCACGGTGTGGTGGGAGATGAAGATTTTTGAGCAGTTGCAGGAACTGCTGAAAATTTTATGGCAATTAAATTGATTTTGCGGGATGTAAATAATTAATTAAATAGTAAACATTCATTATTATTGATAAGAAATATTTCTAATAGTCATAAGACGCCATCTTGATAAAAAATAAGTTTTTAAAGAATCCGCTTTGCTCGACATTTTCTGAAACTTCAGTTGTCAGCGTTACTCTTTATTTAAATCAAAAATTAATAATAAGATATATTTTGACTATTGCCTTTATGGGAAGGATTTTAATAGAAAAATGTTAGACCATCTCCTTGTTTGGTTGCATTATCCAAGAGGGCTAAAAAAAGTTTCATGTAAAATGACACCAGTTCGTTTATCTATATTAAGCGATTGGAGTGAAGATTTTGTGTGTAGATAGAACGAACGCGTTTGTTTTAAAAATTATATATTTATTAATTCTTTTCATGAAGAAATTCCTTGAAATAAATGTATTACAGGTAAATGAAATAAAGCAATATTCTGTAAATATTATGCTAAAATGAGTTTTCTATGCTGTTATATTAATAAAATAATAATGTAGTTTATATTTCAGTATCTAATAATATTCTGATTTTTATTGTTATTTAACACTTAAATTATTTTTAAGTGTCATTAATATATTATATATCCAATTCATTTTAAGTTATTATATATTTCTTTACTAATATTGTCAATGAAATATGAATTACAAGAGAGGGAGAAAGTTGTTGATTAAATTTCAATATAGCAGAAAATTAACCGATGTGAACTAGTGTTAGAATGCATTTGTACTTGATTTTCAAATTATAGATATTTTTTTTTTTTATTTCATGTGAATTTGCTTGTAATTTTACGTAAAATTAATTTAGTATTCAAACTTTCTAATTACAACTAAAAGCTTCTGTATATAAAGCTTAGAATGTAAAATCTTTTCTTGAGTGGAAAGCATTATATATAATATGCTATATATTTTAATAATAATATGCTATATATTTTAATTAATTTTATCTTTTGATATTTTTTGAAACTGAAAAACTTGATATTGAAATTGTTGCTGAAATATTCACTATAGATTGTATAATCTATAAATATTATAGCATTGTGTCAAAGACTTTCAATCGTTAGCTTAGATCTGCAAAAATTAAAATATACATTATTGAGAAAGTTTAAACAGTTATATAATTTTCTAATAAACTATGGATGTTCACATTTTTATTGCGGCTGTCAATTTGTCTTGTATATTAAGCTTGGAATTAAAATCTCAACAAATTGTATAGTTTGATAAAATTATGAAGTGTTAAGATAAATAATTCTTTTATGATCTTTATGAATTTGATGTAACTGAATAAAATTTAGTTTTACTTTTTTTCTGTAACCTTAAACTTTATATCACCTAACAGTGATATAGGTAATAGAGCTTTTTAATTGTCATCTTGTCCACTTATTATAAATCCTTTTGATTTTCTTCAGAGCCTTTTCTAAATTATCTTTTTCCATTAGTTATTGAACTTAAAATATTCTTGTGTTTATGTATATAAAGGGTAGTTAGAAAATAACTTTATTTATATATAGCTGCAGTAAAAATTAATAAGTAGATTGAAGTGGAATGTTTTATATATACTGTTGAAGATATGGGGAATTGAATTTTGGTGAATAAAAAATACATAAACAAATATCTACAAGAAGAAAATCAGTAACAAAGTTTACCAATAGAAGATTGGGATTGAATTATGTTATTTGAGAATAACTTTTTGTTTCTGTTGTTTCGACCACATTTCTTCTAAAGTTTTATAAAGAGATTAATATATATATACATATTTTATCATGATTGAAAAGTGTGGTATATTTTTACTTCACAATTGTTTGAAAATCCATCCAAAGGAGAGTGGAACAATTCCTAGTTACCAGGAGAAATTTCTGTACTGTTAGAACAATAACATTGAAGTCAATAATTATAATTTAATGAAAATAGATTATGCAAAATTTCATTAAGGTTCAAATGATATAAAATTCATATACTGAAATGAATGAGATGTACATAACTTATAGGAAATATACTTTTACCTATCAATATTAAGATTATATTTTTAAAATGCTGATCTTATCTTTTTGTCAGCATCTTTTTAATGCAGATCATTTGTACTTGCCTTTAACAGTTAACACATGAAACTTCATTTTAATAGTGTTAGCTGCTGGTGCTTCCAAACTAGGATCTTATGGTCTTTAAGTACAGAATGACAAGCCATGGTGCTCTGGTCACAGCTTTGGGTGTTTAAAGTTCGAGACCCGATTCCTTCAAAGGACTGCTGTGTTTGGGGGTCTGATTCATGTTATATCTGATAGGGTCACATGTCCTCTGCTAGTATGATGCAGTTGTTTGGAGATGAGTGTGCCAGTTTAGTTATCATCCTCATCATCTGATCGCAATTCAAAATTACATTACAAGATCCATCCCTAGTATTGCTTTAAAATGGGACATTAATTTAATTAACAAACTGTAGAGGTAAATGTACCTGCAATATATATATTTGTTAGGTGATAAGTAATTTGGATTTATATATTTTATGGTTAACTATCAAATTGCTTTCCAGTGGGAACCATGAAAGCATGAATAAAATGGTAACCGAATCATCCACTAGTACAAAAGATGATGAAATAGAATGTCAAAAAGCACAAGAAGTTATTGGTATGCTTTTGCAAGTAAGTGATGTCGGCTTCATATAAATCGGAAGTAAATTCAAGTAAAATAATTTTCTACCTTTTAATTTAAGATTTACTTAAAAATATTAATAATTGTAATTGTCAATTCAGAACTTGAAAATATTAGCAGTATTCATTATATATATATACATATTTGTTTCCTTTACAAATATGCAATTATTCTTTATTATTTTAGTGAATTTTTGGGGAGGCTTGTATCACATTCGCGTAAAAGCAAGATGCTCATCTTGCCCACTGTTGCAGTGAAGAATAAAAAAGACTGTATTTTTGTTTGTTATATTTTCTGTGAGAAATTTTCTTTTCATGCAAGATGAAATAAGTTTGCTGTAAATAAAAAGTTGAATTAAAATGGGAGTGAGCAAATTTTATGAATGTTTCCTGTGTTAGACCTCATTGAGTTTTGTATAACACATTTTTGCAAAATGTCGGTCTATCTGTGACAAAGATAACTCTAAAGCTCCGAGTTAGACAAATAAAATTTGGTTATTGTCTTTACTCCAAATCTGTATTTCTATCAAATTTTGAGGAAAATCTGTTCAGAGGAAGTCTATTTCTCTGACTATTTGAATATAAGTTGACATAACTAGCAAACAAAGAGAGCTAGATCAATAAAATTTGGTTTGCAGGTTTAACATCTATAGTGTTGACACCTATCAAATTTTGTGTCAAATCCAGCAAGAGGCTGGCCATTCATGAGGCTATACTTTCAGATACATATAAATATAACACAAAAAATCACTGAATTAATTATATCAAATTTAGTATTGGATTTTATTACTACAGCATAGTTTTGAGTTAAATCTTAGTTTCAATCATTTGGAAGTAATGCCTGTAAAACATAAATTCAATTTTCAAATACTATTATCTGCGTACCAAGCATTAATTGACAAACATGATTCTGTAGATTTAGTAAGTGCTTTATTTACGTCAAAGATTTATATTTCATAATTGAATGCCAATGACATGCAAGGCCTTCTCTGGGATAACACTTTCATTAGCTAGTATGCAAGAAAGTTTTTGGGAATGGTTTCAAAAATCTTTTAAATAATTATTTAGTAATAAAAAAAGAAAGAAAAGAAATACATTCAAAATTTATACTCCCACCCTCTTCCCCATTTGAGAATATCTGTAGAATAAAAGTTTCTATTGGTTCCTTTTAATGTTAACATTAAATATTTTTGCTAATTGTATAGTTTCTATAACAGGACTTTTATGTAATACAGTGAAGTTTTATCTTGACAGTCCTCCTAGAATACAATATTTTTAAACCATGTTTTTCAAATTGTATGGATAACAAATTTTAAACATTTTTCATATATACTACATTCTGTTTAATTGCTTAAATATTAATTTTACCTAGTATTTTGTTTATAATACAAAACATATTGGCACTGATGTAAGTAATGTTACACATTAAATTAATCTTTCAAAATAAGTTATTTTAATTAAAACAAATCTGTATTTAAAAGAAAAATCGCTTTTTTTTAACTATTCAAAGAACTGAAATTGTTTTTTGATACTCTTTGTACATTTTTGTCCTTTGATATCCATTTTTACAAAATTTAGGTGCTGTAAATCTGTATTAATGTTGTCTATAGATAACAGAATGTCTTATTGTATTTACCAATTTAAACGACAAATGCAAGCATTCAGGGAATAGTCTTCATGCTCTTGAGTTTCCTATATAAAACAGTAGTCTTATAGTTATATCCATATTAGCAGTCTTAATAAAGAGAAGAAAAAAAAAAAAAACCAAGAATATTAATACCGTCTAAACTTATATTTAAACCAACTGGTAGTAATAATTTAAATATTTTAGTTCTTTTCTATTTGTCAAATAGCAGCCAAAATATGAACTGTTTTCCAGTTTTTCAATTGATGAAATCTAAATGCTCTAGTATTCTAACTTTCCACTCATAATTCTTGGTGTTCATTTTGCTTAATTAGATAACTATGCACTAAATAAGTCATATTTTCATAATTTCAAAAGTCGTAACTTGAATCGGCATTCATTAACTGTCATCTAGCTAATGGGAAAAGTAAGAAGATCTATTACATTTAAAATTTTTGAAATTTGTATCATATGCATTTCACAAAGAAATGCAAGTTTGTCTTATTATAAAAATGCTTTTATTAGCAATTAGATTTCTTATCATGTAGTCAATGTAATGTAAGTGGTGCAAGTTAAAAGTATAGTTAGAGTGGGTGTGCAAGATTCTAAATTTCAGCATATTTTAAAAAAAATAGTAATAAAATTTAAAATTGTTTCTTTTTATTTTTTATATTTAGAAGCCTGATGACAACAATGAAGATGTTTTAGAAGGAGCTGCATTTGCAGTTGGTAAAAGTGCATCAGATTTACCGACATCTGCAGTTACTGTATCTGTTGCTGGTTCTCCTCCTTTTAATATATGTCATGTTTCACTCACAGAAGCTGGAATGATTTTAGAACCAGGTGATGTTATAAGGCATACTTTAGATAGTACATCCTCAATTCAGTTAGAAGATGGAACAACAGCATTTGTTCAGAACTTTGAGCCAGTGGATGAATCTGATAGCAGTGATACGACTGCAAAATTTATTGATGGTCAAGCTGTTCAGTTAGAAGACGGCACTACTGCTTTTATTCATGCTGCACCTAGAGGTAAATGATGTGATATTAATATTTTATCTTGGCCTAAGCATAATGTATGATTTTTGTAAAGTTGATATGTTTTTATAATAATACTAACTCCATATAATGTAATGGTTATGTCCCTAAAAAAGCAATTTTAATTAAATCTGTATGAGGCAATTGAAAATTTAATGTGAAAGTAGGATTAATGTTGATTCTTTATATTTCTTTGTGTATGAGGTATAACAGCATAAATTATATTAAAAACTAGTGAAGAAAGAAAGGCTTACTAAAAAAATTATAATAATTATTAAAAAAAAACTTTTATTATTTTAGGAAAATCTGTTTGTTGAATGTAGCTTTCATCGGGAATTTTTATTATTGATGATTAAGATAACATTTAATACATTAAGGCTATTTGGAGAGGAATACTTAAAATCTCTGAATTCCCTCAACATCAATTAGGTATCTATTCTTCCTGTGTGTGTGGGGGGGGATTATTTCAGTTAGCTTATTTTCAGATGAGGAATTATTAATTTATTTTATTTTATTTTACTAATACTTTGTTACTACTATAATCAAATTCTCAGCTAAAGTTTTGCTTATTTTTCAGTTGAAAATATATTTCTTATTATATAACACCAGTCTTAATAGTATTAAAATTTACTTTTTGATTTTTAAACTGAAGTCTTTTTTTTTCCCCTCTCATTGGAAATAAACATTTTTGCTTTTAAAAATTCTAATTATTGCTTCTTTTTTTTTTTTTCTGATTTTCCTAAATTCGAGGTGTCTTTTACTCATAAGTGTTTCATTATTTTATACATTAATCAAGAATTTCTTTATATAGATGTAACATAGAATACGACCAAAGTAAATGTTTGACATTCGGGCTTTAACATTTTGCTAGCAGATATTATTGCTATAAATTTGATAGGCTTATTTTATAATGCTTGCATAATATTTAATATTAGTTGTGTGTACAGCAGTACTTTTTTTCCCAAACATAAATAATAGTGAAAGTATTGATCGTAATTGGAAAATTGCTGTGAAATTGTGAAAAATTTTGCATTAATATTTCAAGGTAAGTTTTTATATTTATCGCACATATAGGAATAAGTTTTAATGTCTGCATAATTTGCTGTGTTAGGATAATCAAAATTGACAAAGAATCTATATTAAAGCATTCAGTATTTTTTATCATAGCTTTGCTTAATTTCTGATTAAACCTGATTTTCTGATTAAGAAACATTTTCATTTTTAAAAATTTATATAAAAAAATAAATCAGATTAAAAAATTGATTAAAGTAAGAACTTGATTTATTTATAAAGTTATTCTTTATTCACCCAATTGTTGGCTTGCTATTACTTAGTTCAATCAACTGGTATGGAAATATGAAAATTAGAGATTTTAGTTCTATATGAAGTAATCTGTCTAAAAATGTTATGAAAATTTGATTTATAAAAGTAAAATGTTCTTTCCACTTTTTCAACATGCACAAATATAAATTTGCATATATGTATATTTCTATATATATAAGATTGTATATTAATATTTCTTCCAGAACTTAAATATTTTATTTTCTGCTAGTCGCTTCAGGAGACCAGCTGTTTTACTGGGAATATTGGTTACATATGATTTCAGATAAATCATTTAGATATAATTTTATGCTTCCACTAAATTGTCAGATATTAAAACCCTGTTATTTTAATTTTCTTATTTAAATTCTGTTTTTTTTTGTTTTTTTTTATGAATCTTATGAAGACCGGACACATATCATAGTGCTATTAAAAGTTATGATGTTAATCTAACTCTTACAATAACATAAAATCATTTTTTTTTTTAATCTTGCAAATTACAGATATTAAACAGTTGTACTTTTTTAATTTTCAGCTGTGGAAGAAAATCATGTCATAAAAATTTAATGAATCAATGAAAACCATTTGAATTTTAAGGTAACAATATATTGTTAAAAATAAAAAATAAAAAATTTGTGACTGTTGAATTGGTGTCATTGTTTTAAATTTTGAAATGTCATTTATTTTTGTGCAGTATTTTTAGAAATTGTTGTAATAAATGCCAGAATTTGGCTGAATTTTTTATTAAAATTTCAAAAAAAAAAAAAAAAAAAAAAAAAGTTCTGCACATTGTTATTCTCCATATGTGCCAACTTTTGGTATTGTAGGTTACACAGTAGAGATGTGGCATCAAAATAAAAGCACACACGTTTTTTTTTATTAGTAAAGATATTAAAGCTTGTTTTTCAAGGTGCTTTTTTTTTTTTTTGCCTTTTTCAGTAACTCATAAAATTCTTTGATAGCATTTTGATACATTTTAAGAAATTATTATAAGAGTTTATCTTTTCAATTTATACCAAGTATATTTTATACTTTATTAATTTAGAGGGCTTACAAGCTGTTCAGCTAGAAGATGGTACATTAGCGTATTTATCCCAAGCTGGAACTGAGCTTTTCAATGGCGAAGCTTCTAGTCTCTTAGAACACTTAACGAATAATTCTCAGGTATTTTACTTTTGATTATTCCATGATTTCTTCTGAATTATATTCTGATATAACATGCTCATGTGAATTCTCCAATCTTCAAATGCTTCTTTTGACTGTTTTTACTTTAGAATGCTATAATTTTGAGACTTTGTTCCTCATTAGTTTTGTGAATTTTAACTGGATCATATGTCTTTTGTGAATTTAGTCTTTAATTTCATAATCTGCAGTATAGTTTAAAATTGTGAATTACATCCAAAATTGTTAGTTTCTAAACAAGGCATGGGTTTAATTGATCTTGAATATAAAATTCATTTTGGAAACATAATTTATGTATCATGAGATTTATTGTGAAAATAGTTACTGTAGGATTTGACTAAAAATGATCTTGTGAAAGGAAAGTAATAAATAAATGTATGAGTAAAAAGGGAGATGGATTTAATCTTAAATTATATTCCTTTATTTTGTATGTAGGTTACTGAAAATGAAGTGAAAGACCTTGATGGAAAAGTGGTAAGTTTCTCAAAATTTTAAAATTCTTTATTTAAATATCAATCATCAATCATTTAAACATCAATCTGCTCAATCGTCCAAAATTTTGAATTTTTATTTATTTTTAAGTCTTTTCTTTACATTTGCAATAAATGAAGTAGAATCCAAGTTTCATTTCATTTTTTTAAAGAATCTTTTTATTTCATTATTGGAGAAATATGTTTCTAGGTACAACCAAAAAAGGTCATGAATGTAAGGGGAGAAAACTTAATTGCACAGTTTTATATGCAGTACAGTTTTAGATCTAGTTCTTACAATGCCAACTAGATTCATGCGGAATGGCTTCTGATTAATTTCTTAAAGTGAAACAAAATAGAAAAATATATTCACACATCTTTGAAACTTATGTGTCATTAAAAGATTTTATTACAGATATATTTTTATTTCTCTGACAGAATGGAGTAGCAGAGAAATAGATATCTGTATTTCTTTGCTGAAAAGAAAGAGAGAAAAAAAAAAAGTTTTATTTTTATTTTTTTATTTACAAATAAAACCAGTAATGAATGGCTGTCCAGTCTTGGCTTGCACTTTATTTTAAAAAAAGAATTAGGGGGCATTTTTATATTATTTGCATTTGAAATTTAATTTTTAAAAGTTTTTTTTTTACATATTAAACCTGACTGGTAATGCCTTAGTAGCTATGTGGTGTTATAATAGTGTATTAAAACTGTGTCCCATATACAATGCATTAAACACTTTTTATATTATTAGCTGAATGAAAAAAGAAATACTCCCTTCTCTCCCTACCTTCTAGGGGTATGTGCGTTAGCCACCATTTTAATAATTTTGGTTGTATTTACTTTCAATTAAATCTCTTATACATAAATTAATTTTCATGGTAATTCACAAAATATATATATATATATATATATATTGTTACAGAAATTAATGCTTTATTAGTTTGGTAAAGTATTTATGTATTTATTAACTCATTGCATATATGTGTTATCTTTAAGAAGTACCATGACATAAGTGCTGAAAAATATAATCTTCTTAGTCATTTTTCTTTTATTTTTCATGATGTTGTAATTTCACTTTCTTTATTCTTCATATGAACTACACAAATATTAAACTGAACTTCCTTATTTTCTAAAAACAGAAGAAAGTCATATCGCTTATCATTTACAAAACAATAAAAATGATTTGAACTTCAGTATGATATAAAGATCTATTGTTAAAAGTTAAATAAATTTTTAAAAAATATTGCTAAAATTCAGGAGAAAATTTGTGTTATTATCGATATCATTAAACAGATTTTTTAAAAAGATTTTAAGATGGCATAAGCTATTGCAATTGCACTATAATATTTTCAGAAGTTCTTAAAGCTCTTGAGACCATAATTTTTTTAATTAATTAAAAAGTTTGAGAAGATCTCTCTGAGTTATACATACCCACTCTCAAAAGCATATTTGTGTTAGATTTGATAATTCTAACAATCTCTCCTGATAAGTGTCAACATACAGATAGACACACATACTCATCTGCATTATTAATATGCATGTATTATACATAGTTGTTTGAAGGAGACTCTTCAGTATAATTTTTAATCTTATGCTCTTTGGAAATTTTACCAAAATTTCATTGATATACAAATTTCTTTGATTTTAAAAATGTTTTGGTTTTTATTTTCATTGAAATATTACTGGCTGTTTTGTAATGTCTGTTTTTAGTTTGGATTACAATTTTTCTCTAAAGACTTTTTATTTCAGGCTGATAATTATACTAAAGGATCTTCCCGAGTTGTTGGAAAGCCATTTCCATGTCAGTACTCCAACTGTAATAGATTATATACCACACTACATCATTTACGAGTAAGTTATTTGATTCCCTTATAGATGTAGATTCTTATCTTGAAAATGAGTGTATAATCCAAAAGTAAAAATCTTAATAATAATAAAGTGTTTGTATAATTTTTGGCGCATACTATATAGAATGTGCAAAAAATAAAATTTCTTTTAATTATGAATTCAAGAATTGTATGCTTATAAAGTCTATTTAATTCACGAATTTTTTCCATTTGAGGAGGTTACCAACAATGTGTATGTGGAAAGAAAACAACTATTTGTCTTTCATTTAAAATTATATGCTTCTCCCAAATTTTTTTTTCACTTGCTTCTTTGTAAAATAGTCAGATAAGTTGGATGCAGAAAATGTAATTGGGGTACCTTATTCTTGGATTCTGTACTGTTTTATTTCTATTGTTAATTCATTTGCGCAGATTACAATTGTTTTTATAATGCATGTGAAATTATAATATAAATATGTTAATTAGAAAATACTCTATTTTTATTATAAGTTTTATACTGTATTTTTCCAACTTTAATGACATTCATATTATAAATGAAGGTTCATGAAAGATCTCATACTGGTGATCGTCCTTTCAAGTGCACCATTGAGGGTTGTGGGAAAGCTTTTGCTACTGGTTATGGTCTTAAGAGTCACACTCGAGTACACACAGGCGAGACACCATACAAGTGCCCAGAAGAAACATGTTTGAAAGCTTTCAAAACTTCTGGAGATCTGCAGAAGCATGTTCGGACACACACAGGTTTAACATTCATTCTTTGTTTGCATTTAACTTTAGCAATTTTTTTCTTTTTTAGTGCTCTATTTATTTAACAGCTCTTATGTACGTTTTTATTTACCTATTATTAAAAATAACATATTAAGCTTAATTTAAACAATAAAGCATATGCTCCATCTTGACTTTAACATATAGTGACAGACATGTAATCAAAGTAGAAAATAAGTGAAATTGTAAAAGAATAAAAACTGCTGGCATAAGGCATCTTGGTTTTAAAACCTGTAGGACAGCTATATATTCCACTGATGTGAGCAGATTATTATTGAATATGTTTTTGAATGGTATATGGGATAAATATTTTTAAAAAATATAATAAAGTCAGTGATAATTTGAAGTTGTGATCGTAGTGACTGTTTATGTTGGTATTCAATTGAGAAGAAAAGAATATTAGAAAATGAAAGAACCAAAGACAGTTGCATTTTTGCTGATCTTTTCAAAGTATGATTTAGCAATCTAATTTGATATAAGTAAAGTGAGATTATAAAACTGTGATTTCATCTCTCACTTTTTTTTAAAGAAATAATTATTTACCCTATTTTCAAGTTTTGTTTTTTGTTTAAATATATTCTCGTTTTAATCTAAAACATTCTTTTTAATTAGTTTCTTGTCATTTTTATTATTTTGTCTTTGAATTATAAAATCTCAATTAATATTTATGAAAAAAGAAATTTTTAAACATTTTTTTTTTATTAATTTAATTTATTTATGCATTTCTTTGTAAATATGATGGCTGTTTTAATTTCATAGCTCATTTCTTTTCTCAGGTGAAAGACCTTTTAAATGTTCTTTCAGTGGCTGCAATCGAGCTTTCACTACTTCAAACATTCGCAAAGTCCACCTCAGAACTCATACTGGAGAACGACCTTATATTTGTAAAGCGGAGGGCTGTGGAAGAGCTTTTGCTAGTGCAACAAATTATAAAAACCATATTAGGATACATACAGGTTCGTAAGCAACTGCTTCTCCATTTGGTTTTATTTCTTAACTATAGAAGTTGTAATTGAATTTATTTATGCTATTCGTTTTGAAAGCTTTCTATATGTTGAAAGGGAAATCTGAAGATTATTTTTAATCTCTTCAAAAAAAAAAAAATTATGTATGATGAGTATACATAATTAGAATTAATCAAAAGAATATTTTAACTATGTAGTTTAAGTTTTAAGTGTAATGCATATTGTTCACTAAATCATGTAATATATAGTAGATATATGCTATAAGAAAAATTCTGATTATTAATACTAGTAATTTACATTAAAATTTTTTACCATTTAGTCAGTTATTTGTACCAGTTTAAGTTTTGTTTTTATGTTTGCTGTTGAATTATAAGTATGACTCAAGATATGGCTTGAACTTTTAGCAATATTTTAGATTTATCATTTGTCAGAGAAGGGCAGATAAGATTTATTTGAAGGATTATGATTTATTGGAATACTTTTAGACAAAAAAAGTTTTTGTTATCCCATTTAGTGTAATTATGTATATAAATGTGCCAGATTTATAATTTTTCTAGTTTTACTTTTTTTATATATATAAAAAAAATTTTTAGCTAAAAGGTAATATATTTTTTTTTATGCAACTATATTTTTGATATCTTTAAAACATGCTATGCCGCATTTTCTTCTTTTCCCCTCATCTTTTTTCCTACCCTTTCTTTGCTATCTTATTAATTTGATATTTAAAATTTCTTTTATTATTTGCAAGATTCAGGGAAATAGATCATTATTTCTTTCATAGAATTAAATTATAGTATATTTTTGAAGTATGAAAGATTTTAGTTCTGTTATGTAGATAAGGTAATTGAATTTTTGGTTTTAGTGTAAAATTTTAAACTTTTTACTGAGTACTAAGTGTATTAAAAGTTTATTAACAATATTGAGTTTTTATTAAAAGTTCAATTTCAAATGATTATTTAATATGTGTATTTATTTCTGGTAAAATATAGTATCAATCACATTTGTGAACTTCTTTTTCTTCAATTCCACTTCCCTCTATGATTTGATCTTTGAAGATAGTAATAGTTAGTTTTCAGGCTAGTCATTCGTAATTTCTCTGTTTTATATTGACAAGTAATGAAGTACTGAGGAAATCTGTTAATATAGTAAATTGTTTGATAATAGCAATGATAATAGTTATAATAATTAAATTCTGATCACTGTTTTTTGGATTGCAAGTGACTGTTTACAATTGTAAAATCGTGCAAGATTTTTTACTATTTTTAGGTTATAATATGCTGGAATTTGCTTTGAATTCTCTCTTTGTTAGGTAGCTATATGAGTCTAAATGAAGTTTTATCAGATTTCTGTTGAAATAGTGAATAAAATGAAATTTAGTATTACATTATAATGAGGATTTCATGTTTTCATCTCATGCTTGCTCCAATCAAATTCTCTTCCTTTTATGTATATTGAAAGGGTTTGCTTCAATCAATATGTTCAATTGCAGGACTGAAATCAGAATAATTTTTCAAAGATATGGTTTCTCTATTATGTGTGTGTGTGTGCACGCATGTGTTATTGATTATAAAAAAATCCTTTTGTTTTACCTGGAATAATTTTACAGAACTGATACTAGAATTTTGTTACTTTACCAATTATATTAAGCTGGATACTCAAGAATGAGTTGTGTACCCCTTTCATTGACTTATCTTTCTTCTCTTTTTGCTTGTCTAGGTGGGGGTCTCTTTTTAGAGATGAATTTGTGTATTCCTAGGAATGACAAAAGTTTATTTATAACTTCATCTTATTGTTGCTTTTTTACATGTTATGATTTCTCAATGGGCACTTCTCAATTATATTTCAGCATTATTTTTTGTGAATTATTTTAGTATTTTTACTGAAAGTAATTTCTAACTGAATGTGTTTTAGAACTTTTTTTTTTTTTTTTTTTTTTACATTACATGAGAAAAATGTGTTTTTAATTTACTGATATTTCAAAAGCAAATACATTAAATGGTTGAATTTTATAAAAATAGAAAAATAGTATTTAGAATATTAGCAACATTAACCCATTCAAAATATCTCCAATTTTTGGAGGAACAGATAGCTAAAGAAATTTAAAATCTGATCCATGTACACAAAAAAGGAATCTCTCCTAAGAAAAGAATTGTTGAAAATGAATATAAATCTATTGCATTTGATCAACAAGCTGAATAAGCCATAGACTTTTTGCAAAATACATTGAATGATGAATTTGAATAATTGAGTTATATGTCAACATTTCTAAAAAGAAATAAAATTCTGTGTGGTTACTTAAATTTTCTGGTTTTTATGTCTTAGATATTTTTGACGTATGCAAACAAAACTAGTGTAATCTTTTTTTCCTTTCCATTCTGTGCAACCTCCCCTTTTTTCTTTCAAAGAATTAATATTGTTAATGAAATTTTTGTGTAAGTATTTTCTTAATACAGCTAACTATAGTGTAATAAAGTAATTTTAGATATATTGCTAAATTGTATTAGCAAAATTGTTTAAGAAGAAACATGCAGGAAAGATTTAAAAAAAAAATTACGTCAATATTTATAAAAAAAAAATATTGATAATATTTTGTATTTAAATTTATTTAAAATTGGATGCTTTCTTCTTTTCATCATAATACATAATTTTATAATCAAAGTTTCTATGTTAACATTGGTTCTCATTTTTTATCTGACAGTTTTTATAAATTGCTCAATTTTTTTTAAAGATGAGATTTGACTTCTCACTGTGTACTCCAATATGGTGTTGTATGAATTCAAGCCAACTTGACTGATTTTTACAGAATGTTGAAATGAAATATTAAAAGGATTCACAATATTTTTTTTTTAAAAATCATGAAGCATTTCTATGCATCTTTTTTTTTTTTTTAACCTACAGCTTGGATTAATGAATTAATCTGCTCTTTTCCTGAAAATGAAGGCATTTTTATTAAGTTGTTTATATATTTTAAAATTTATTTTAAAAAATCCTGATAATATTTTCAACGATTTTATCTTAAATTTTATTTTTATTAGATTTTTTTTATTTAATTTATATATTTTTTTTATTTAGATTTTTTTTAATTTTTTCTGATTTTTTATAGATTAATTCTGATTATCTTGTATATTTTCATTATATTTTATAGGTGAAAAACCATATGTATGCACAGTAGCAGGTTGCAATAAAAGATTTACTGAATATTCTAGCTTATACAAACACCATGTTGTTCATACTCACTCAAAGCCTTATGTCTGCAGTTTCTGTGGGAAAACTTATAGACAAACATCCACTTTAGCTATGCATAAACGAACAGCACATGGTGTTCTAGATCAAAATGAAGGTGCTACTACTTCTGAAGAAACTCCACAAGGTAATTTCTTTTGATTTTCATACATCGATTCCATTGGAAGTTTGTTTTGATTGGATGTGTTTCTGTTGCACTGGAAGTGTGGTCACTTATTAGATTTCATTCATTAATTTTATTCTTTTAATGTATATAATTTTAGTATTAAAATTTGTGCTTATTTGGAAGGCACGTGTGACTATTATTCTATTCTTTAAACATCTTCTAATTCCATCAATAATTTTTCACCCATTGCTAAATACAAATATTTTCTCTTACCTCTTTATTGGTGAAATAAGTGCCTCTTGACACACTCATAGGTATGGAGGGTTTCCAAATCGAGTGTAAAAACAGTAGAAACATGTATTTTATTTAATAAGAATGTTTCAATGAAGAGTATTTGTTTTTACTTTTATGAGACAGATACTTATAAAATTTTATTGTTCAGATTCTGAGCAGCAAATTGATGATCCTTCTGAAACTACTCATGAGGAAATGTGCGTAGATGAAGAAATAGACCAAAAAGCTAATCATAAAATTGATGGTGTACAGCAGGTTTGTTATATTTTCTGAAAATATTTTATTTAATAAAACTATTTGTCACAATTGATTTTGAACAGCTGCAAAATTGATACATAATAGAAAGGAATTGTGTATCAAAGCTTTGAAAATGTCAAATAAAATTAACACATTTTTACTGTTTTGAATTAAATTTATAGTTTATGAAAAACTGTGATTGATTAAATGTTGCATCAACAATATACAGGATGTCCCAAAAAGATTGAAACACTGTTTAATTCTTTACCTATTAAACATAACTGTGCAATATAGTTCCATACTAGTTCAAAATAGGGTACGAAATAAGACCATGTAAATAATAATAAATCCCATAATTTTCCGAAAGTTACACTTTTTAAATATTTATGCGGTTCTTCTAGGCAAATTTAGTCAATTAGAAAAGCTTAAATTTTTTATGCCTCAACATCGTTACAAAAAATTGCATACTCGGATGCTTAAATCTGAGCTAGTTATACTTAATAAAAAAATTGAACATGCTGCATATGGACCATTTACCAAAATAATGAAATAAAAGAAATAAAATTTGTGACATGTTATAAAAATATATAATATTCACATTAAACATCTTTTTGCTTGTTTAGGGCATATTCGCAGCATTGTCACATATTTTTAAGGGTTTTTTTTTATGTTCAGACTGCTATTTTTATTTATAAAATACAAAATAAATATATACAATTAATTTATTGTCTGATGTATCATAATTTTACAAAATGACATTCTAACAAATTAATTCACAGATGATTTATTTTCCTTCATTTAACTGTAATTTAGCCATTTCAAATATTTGTTAAAATGTTTTTTTTTTTTTTAACTACAAAGTGAAATGCAGTTGATTTATCACATGATCTTGCATTTATAAAATGCATTTTATAAATGTCTCATTTATTTGTGTGTTTTATAAAATGTTTCATTTATTTGTAAGTATGAAGTTGAGAGTTGCAAGTGCCTATGTAAAACGTTTCAATAAAACCCTTTGCTAAAATAATTTTTTCATAGTCTGGACAATTTTAAATGCTATTATTCTTTTCTGTTAAAAAATTTGATTTAAAAAAACTTAACTAGAACATGACGCTGTTCTGTCATTAATTTTTAGCATTTTGCTATCTTCTGATGGCAACCATCCTGAAATACTTTACCTTTTAGCTTTATAGGGCTGCAATTAAAATTACTAACTTGCTAAATACTCCAAATTAGTCTAAAAGGAAATTTAGGCTTTCCATCTTAGTGTTGTTAGTTTTTATTTGTTGGTGCATATATAAAAATCAAATGCAAAATTTTTGACCATATTCTTTTTGATTAGATTTTTAATAATTCATAAATTTCTATTTCAATGTCTACATTTTCAGAAAGGATGTATCCATCTAAATGAGTTAGTTATTTCTTAAGAAAAGTTTAAAAAGATCCAAGATTTTTATTGTTAACCTTGTAAAAGTTGACTTAATTTAATTTTTTTTTTAATAATAGTTTTTTTTTTCTGTCAAAATGAAAATTTTATTTTACAACAGAAGACATTGTGCTTCTGCTGTGTTTGCAGAAATAAATATTAAAATTAAAACAACACACATTTAAATGTAAACATTTTTTAGCACAAACAATGCATTATTATAAAACAGAAATTATGTGCTTAGAAAATACCCAGGTTTACGTATGCTTGGTGTAAAAAGGTGTGTAATTTTTGCAACAATTTTTCACTAAACACTCTTGAGTGCTGTTTGAAAGTTTCCTTATGGGAAAGAAACCTTAATTTGTCACTGGTACAACAGTTTTATTGGCCCATAAACAAATGTAAAAAAATTTCTGGTTCAACAGCTGTACCACCTATAAGCAAAAGTTTAAACTTCACAATTTATTGATGTTTTTTAATGCTGAATTTATTGCAAAATTTAATATCTAATTTTATTTTTTTATATTTTTTATTTAGCTTTTTTATTATTCTATATTTACACTGATTAATGATATTCTTGTTTCCATTTGAGATTATTGCTAATATTTTCTTTCTGCATTATTTTTAATTTTATAGTTGATATTGCATTTTTCTATTAACAGATTGTTAGTTTTTTCAATGACAGTTTGGATTTGTGTTTTCATAAACATTATAGCTAAAATCCCAATGCAAGGGAACAAAACTTCTAATGTTACTATATATTTTTAAAGTGTTCAATAAATGACTTTTTAAATAAATTTCTTAAATACTCTGTTAATGTACACAAAATTTTGTACCACAAATTTCATTAATTATTCCTTGATAATCATATCCAAAATATCATTAACAAGATAACTGCCATCCAGAAAATCAGTCTTCTGGTTTAAAACAATGCATAATGAAAAGTAAAATGTTTAAAATTGCACTCATTTACTTCTTTTGTAGATTAATATTAATATTTAAATCCCTTCCATCTGTGCCTTTTTTTTAACCAAATTTTATTGTAGAAATTTTTAAAATAAGTTATGCTTTATTGAGATTTTTATTTTTATAGGAGTCTGTTGAAACTATTCTGCCTGATAATAAATCATTTCCTACTATAGTTACTCTTCAAAATGATACTCCAAACCAAATGCTACAAGAAGTAAGTCTCCAAAAATATTAATTTATTATCCAATTTTAATGTTGAATATATTTCATGAATGTGTCAATTAATTGAAAAAATTTATGCAGAAAAAATTTCCCATCATTCAGTTATCTTATTACTTTAATTGTTTTTTCAAAGTGTCTAATTTCGTTATTAAGGAGTCATAGAGCTAAATTAAATTTTAAAAAAACAACTGATTTTTGAAAAAAAAAAAAATATTGGAAAAATTTATTTTGACTATTAAGTAAATTTGTCTTATGATAATAATAAATAATTTGCATTTTGATTGATCTTTTTTCAGGATTCCTTTCCCTCTGATTTAGTAAGATGTCTCATATTTCATAAGTTATTTTATTAATTTTTATTATTATTATTCGGAATAGTAGTATTACCAATTTAAATTTGTATAAGATGCAAGTTTAATTTCATTGATAAATTATGCGCTTTTATTGCACTTTTATTACAAGCATTTTCTATAACATTTATTTCTTACTGTTAGAAATGGTATTGTAGATTCTCCTACATTTTATACAAAATATTCTTTAAATTTTAAAGTAAATTTTCTCCTCTATGCTGGAATGTTTGCTTCTCAAAGGGCCAATTAATGCTGTAAAAGAAATGGCTCAATTGTCTTCTTGGTGTTGAGTGTTGAAAATAAATTCTTGTATTTTACAGCTCCTTTTGTAAAGATTTAGAAAGTAAACTAATTTTATTTTAATTATGCTCAGTAATTAGAATAGTTTATTAAGAAAGTTGTTACTGCATATAATATAGTAAATTTTTTCAGTATTGGTTAATGTAGTTTCAGTATTCATGAATATAGAGAAAAGGGAAAATATGTAAAGTTGCTCTATTTAATTGGTAAAACTTTATTGCAACTGTTTTTATGCTGAGTAGCCAAATTGGAGCATTCAAAAAAATCTGTTAAAATTCTTAGACTTTATTTAAAATGACTATTGGCATATAATTGAAGATTTTAGTTATAGAACAAGTATTCCCAATTCAAAGGGAATTAAGGTCTAAATTATGCATATAGAGGGAGAAAATACTGCACAAAAAATATGTGAGTGACTATAATTATAAAATTATTTGGGCTTATTTGATAACATCTCTCTGTGACAAATCTTACATTACAGGTAAAATCTTGCTCAAAATGATTTTCAAATTTATCTTAGGATCTATGCAAGTAATTATGGATCTTGCATGAAACTAGTATCCTTTCATAAGTACAGTTGCAAAAAAAAAAAAAAAAAAGGTTATTTTGGCATCATTCATCATAAAATCGAAAAGATATTATTCAAATAGATAAATGTACTCTTAAAGAATTAAGATTTTTATAAAAGGCTGTCTATTAATGAAATAAGAATAAATATAAAATTTCCCAGCAGCAATGCTAATTTTTCTCATCAAATTTCAAAACTACATCCAAAATTCTTCCTGGAAACCAAATTTCGTTAATCTAGATTTTGAAATTATGAGCTAATAAAATTTTGGCCATCTAATGTTACAATAAAACTTTAGGCTTTTATTCAATCTTTTTTTTTAATCTAATTATTTAACTAAACTCTTTTGGCTATGTTTAAAGCTATTCTATACACCTTGCATATATATTTATCATTTAAAAAAAAGTAGTTTTATTATGTAAAAAAAATTTAAAAATTAGAATTAAAAAAATTTTTTAATGGCATCACACTTAAATTTGGGAATAAATTGAAGAACAAAGTCATGCATGCTATGGGAGGATGCAAAATTTGCGCTCGTTCCGGCACATAATTTTTCCATATCATTATGTTCTCTGTATTCCCCCTAAAACTATACCTTTTAGGAATGCATTCACAAATTTGAGAGTATCAATAATGCTTTATTAGCCATTTAAATGAATTTTCAGGTTATTGTAATATATAAATTTTTCAATTGCAAACACAAATAAATGTTACCTTTTTCTATAATTAATTAATAGTCATTACTTTAAATATGGAGGATATTGTCTCTCTTCTTGGGGCAAGCTAAAATTTTTACTTCACAACTCATATAATGTCACTTACAAAATATTAAAAACATTGCTGAAAAATAGTAATTTTATTTCTTAATAAATACTTTGTTGGATTGTAACTATTTAATCTTGCAGACATATTGACTTAATTATTCTTCTTTATAATTAATGCAAAATGAACTATTGCTTATATTTATTGATATTTGTTTATATACTCATTATTTCTCCTAAAATCAAATTTCACAAAATTATTCTTTCATAATTGTAATTATTATAATACTGTATATAATCATAAATGAAATAAAAAATATTCAGAGATGAAAATTTTATTAGATTTATTAATTTATTAAATTATATTATTTGTTAATTTTATTAATCTTTTTCTGTTAATTTTTTGGATGCAAAATATATCTAACATGTATTCTCAACACATATGAAAAGGAAAAATTTTAATAATTTTAATCAGTCACAAAGTATTGATTAATATTTTAGTTTACCACTATTTTTGTCAATATAGAGTTAGAGCAAGCAGAAGTGGATTAAATAAAAATTTCAGAACAATAAATTTCTATTTATTTGGATTATGATTTTAAGATTAAGATATTTTACTAGTTCATGATTTGAGAAACTATTTTTTTATTTTTAGATTACTAATTTCACCAAATCTAATAACCAGTTTGATATAAAATAAAAGATAGAATTTGTAGATAAATTAAAATTGTACTTATAAATCTTGAAATTATGTACAAAGTATTCTTCGGACTGTTCATTTAGAAATTAAAATTAATGAAGAAAAATTGTGCTGTAAGTAATTCATGAGAAAAAGAAAAAAAAAAATAGTTAAATGGAAATGCATGATTTATTGATAAGATGCAATAGATTGTATGGCAGTGAATCAATTTTCACAAATTAGGTTTAGCTTTATATCAAATACATGATATAGTCTTATTATGTATTAAATAACTTGTAAGTATATTAAATATTGAAGTTAATATGTAGCATGTGAGTGCTTGAATTTAATAAGAAAATAGAGTTTTTAAACATTCCTCTTATGAGATTTTAAATATGGCTTCAAATAATTTGTTTTCTCTTTGTCACTTATCTTTTCTCAGAATGGCCTGTCATTTAAAAATGTAAACTTGCTCGAATCTAAACTTGACTTGGGTCTCAAATTACCCCCTCCCCTTCAATTGTATGTCTGTTCTTATATTTAATTCACTTCCATTTTTAAATTTATTATTTCCTTCCAGCATCCAGTGTATGCAGTTCAACTTCAAGATGATGGTACCTTATCATCGACAATGCAACAAATTGTACTTGTTACTGACACTTCACAATTAGCTGCTTTGCAGCAACTTGCTCAGCAAGGCCAGTTTGACACTGCTCTTTCATCTTCAGACATGAATTCAGCACAAAACAGTTCCCAAATCAGCATGTGTACTTCCAATCAAACTTTAAAGACAAACAGACGATTGCATTGTAAATCTGATGATGAAAAGATCTGTTCATGATTTAAAATTATTTGTAAATATTTCAGAGTCAAAATAAGCCTAGTCATTCTTGTAATGTTTTGTCCATGATTGAATTCTTTTTGTATATCTGTTTTCGTTTTTTTCGTATTGGGATATTCTACTCTTTTTTTTTTTTTTTTTTTTTTTACTGTTTTCTCTGCTGCTGGTGTGGCATGGCAAGGGGGGGGGGGGTGCCAGCTCAGGTGTCGTCCTCATCATCTGACCACGGTTCAAAATTATGAGGTTCGTCCCAAAATAGCCCTAGTGTTGCTTTACAATGGGACTTTAATAAAACTAAACCAAACTTACTGTTTTCTCACTTCTACACCTGTTAAACATTATTTTATTCTACAGGATTGGGCAATGTTGAGATAAATACTTGCACCCGCTGGTACTAAAATCGATATCCTCTAATAGAAAAATAATAATAATAATAAGGAAGAATTGCCATATCTCTTTGGTCTAAAATTAAATATGCTCATATTTATATTAACAAAATTATTTTGATTTTGGCACACATTTTTCTAAGAATTTGAAGAACAAAATTTCCTTCTCCTTAATTTTCAGACATGGTACATTTCCATGAATTTCAGCTCTTTTAAAATCAAATTTTATCATTTGAGATTAATTTTCTTTTATTTAGTAATTCTACAATATTTTTGATATCTCAGCTGCTTTTTATATTAATTAATCTTTGAAGTTTCTTGTTTCAAACCTATATTATGTCTGCTATTTGTAATATAAGAACCAGTGAAATACTTTGATTCCTTAAATTGCATCATATTACAAAGCCAAAAGAAACCATGAACATCAGCTTTTTTTAAAATGATTTCAACTTCAACATTGATTGAATAGATGTTGGTAATATTCTCAAGTCAACATCATAACTGAGGACAGTATGATAATATAGAATTGGTGGGAAATTTTAAGGCTAAGCTTTAGTTACCCTTATTATCTGTCCTTATATTTTTAGATTACAGCAAAGGATCGATGAGATTATTGTATGAATTATATATAATATAAGCTATTTACTTTATGGTAAGCTACTCTCATTAAAATCGATTTACTCTGATTATTATAAAATTCTTCAGATATTTGTATAGCTTGCAATAATATCTAACTTTAAGATACATTGGATTAACTTAGTTTGGAGTGTTGATTAATTATGGTCAGAAAATTGAAATATGTGAAGGTCACTTCTCAGAAACATCATTAAAACAAAACAAAATTAAGCTGTGGATAAGGGGGGGAGCACTAATATCAAAAAGGTGGAAGAGTAATCGGTAATAATAATAAGGGAATAAACCTAATAAGTTTGCAAGGGTGTTTAATTGTGATTCAGTGGCTGTTTTTTATATAGCTGCAACTGAAAAAAAAATACTTAAAATGATAAGTATTATTTTATGTTTGTATTGGCTAATAAATTTATTTCTGGAAATAGTCAGTCTTGTTTAACAAGCATCTCTCATACTGAGCAAAACAAAATGTTAAAAAATATATATAATTTTCTTAACAAGCGATGATGTACCAAAGAAATTGGGATGAGACATTTTGATGTCATTTAAGTTGAACACTTGTTTAAAGAGAATCCTTGTTTCTGGATGGGAGAAGTTATGCCAGATGGTATTGCTGAATGCAGTGTCAAGGGGTTTGAGCAAATGTCAGGGAAGCTTTAATTTATGAGAAAGTCTCATTAATCAAGATTATGAGGCTAAAAGTAGATAGCAACAACACTGATCAGCTGGTGGAAGAACATGACCAAAATTATTAAATAACTGATGGAGTTGCATTCTAGGTTGAAACAAAAAGTTGTGGGCGAAATTTAATCATGAGAGGGAGAAAATACTAGCCTCAGTAGATCAAAAATGTTCCTTGTAAAATAAGGAAGATGCTGAAAATATGATAAATTATTGAAATGTGCAGTCAGAAGCATCATTCTAACTGGGCAGTACAGCTGTGTCTCATTTTTGCTAAATTTTGTAGCCTAGCTAAAGACGATTTTCTTACTCTGACAAAAAAAGTAAAAAATCCATAATGTTTTTTTTGTGTGTGTGTCAGTATGGAACTTATTACCCTTTTTTTCATTGATACCTATGGAATAAATTGTTTAATTTAATGAATTTCACATTATAATTAGAGAATAAATTATGCTCATTAAGTGAGGTTCTAATGTATTTTAAAACATTAGTCATATTCATGAATTCTCTTCATTTTATTAAAATAATTCTCCTTTCTTGTTACCAAAACTGACTGAGCTTAAATATTTTACTGTACTGTAAATTGGCAAATTATAATCGAATCTTATTCTTGCACTACAATGAAATAAATATTTAAAAATTAAAGAGATAGAACCAAAAATTATGTTGAAGTGGAAATTTGTTGTGCCCTGCCAAGTTCCTATCTTTTTCTCTAGATTTTCAATGCTTTATATTTCCCTTCTTTTTTTTTTTTTTTTTTTTAGTTATTTGAGTATTCATCATATGCATAGCATTTTAATTAAGGAATTGAGATAGGAATTGGGTAGAATATTTTAAGAGTTAACAAAATCTTTCATTTCCTGTGCTGGTCATCTAGTTAGGGTTGAATGAATACTTTGTAATATTATATGAAATATACTTATATTTAGTGTTTAAATTCTAAGATTAAGCATTTAAAATCTAAAATTTAATTTATTTCTTGGAAGTATTTTTAAAAAGTTTAATATTTTTGGTATTTAGTGTTTGCACACTAAAAATAAAAATTGTGATTGAATGTATGAATCCCTTTACAGAAGGCAGAAAAATTCTTTGTGATTGTGTACTAACTGATCAGACAAATTCAAAGGCTTGGAAAAATTTATTATTAAATCTTAGAATAGTAATATTGTGCCCTAATCCAGATAAAGATGATCTTGTCTTTAATAAATGATACTAGATCTTTATTTAGATTATTCTAGAATAAAATATTTTGGGTAAAAAATGCTTTTCGAATTGCAAAGTACTTGAAATCTATTTAAAGTTTTTTCTTCATTTTTTTTTTTCTGAAAAAATTAAATAAACTCCCTCCATGAAGTTTTTTGAAAATAAGTAAATATAAAGTCTAAAATATCATATTCTGAAGAATAATTTTATTGGAAGGTACTAGAATTGAAATTACATCTAAAAAATATTACTTCGGCTCTTAATAAAATTTCTTAAAGTTTCTCTGCGTACGTAATCCTCTATCACCGTCTGCATATCTCTGGTAAACTGAATCACGATAATATCAAAATCTGCGGGACTGAAAAATTCCGGCGTAATCATCGAACTCGAATTTCTCCAAAGCTAAATGTGTTTTGCTTTAAACAAATTGTAAGGCGAGTTTTTTTAAGGAGGTGGGGAGAGACTGCTTTCAGTAACATACAGGGTGGTCAAAAAAAGAAAATACTTCCCCTATATATGAAACCTTAGCGGCCTATCCGCTCAACCAATCGAACCAAAATTTCAGATATGGTTGTGTGAAGGTATGCGCTGGAGATTGTGATGATTTTAAACAACGCAGAGCTCACAGTTACGGTATGAGAATTTTCGAATGGCAACACCTACTTTTACCGTGCGCAAATTGATCAGCATATTGAAAAACCACAAATGGCGTTGGAACGATTAGCATGTGACGAAAATTGCTGGCGTAAAGCATTTGCAAAGAGCATTATAAAGGACTAATGACAACACAGAGAGGAAAGAGAAAAATCTTTTATTGGAATGGAAAGTTACATGTTTTCAACGTGTTCACTTTCGCAGGTGACAACGCACTGCATTCGGGAGATTGTGGACAACAATGCCGAATGCAACATGAAAGGAGAAATCTGCATAACTTCGCGTGTTATGGCATCTTGCAATTCTGACACATCTCGTGGACCAGACGTATACACCTTAGATTTCAGATAACCCCAGAACCAGAAATCCATAGGAATGAGGTCGGGGGATCGTGGTGGCCACGAAACTGCAAAGTTACGAGAGATGACTCTATCACCAAAGTGTTGTTGCAGCACTGGTCGAACACATTGGGCGACGTGGGGAGGAGCCCCATCTTGCATCCATACAATGTCACTAATGACATTTCTTTGCTGCTATTCAGGAATAACGTAATTTTGTAACATTGATTTATACCGAGCACTTGTGACAAAGCACAATTTCAAACCTGTGGTAGTGACCTCTTCGAAGATGTACGGACTGAGAACAAATGTGCTAGCGATGCCGCACCACACAGTCACTTTGGCTTCGTGTAAAGGCACTGGTGGGAGTTTTTGTCAGCTCAGTGAACACAATTCTTGGTGTTAACGTTTCCAGTTAAAGAGAAGTATGCCTCATCCGTCCATATATCCGCAGCGGTCATCATCATATCTGATGAGGAAAAAATTTGCGAAATCTATACGCAGTTCCTCATCTCCAGACTGCAACATCTGGACGCGCTGAAACCGATAAGGAAACATCCGCAGAACAGAGCGGAAGCCTGAGAACTGTGGTTTTCGGTAAATCCAAATTGCGAGCAACACTTCTTGCAGTATGCGATGGTCTTGCAGTAATCGTGTTATGCACTTCCGCAACAACTTTAACTGGAACAAATGGTCGCTCGGATCGAGGTCGATCGCAAGTGCATCCAGTTTCTTCAAATTTTCTTACCAAATCACGTACACTTCTTACGGAACATGGGCCTCGTCTTAGCTTGTGATTTCACCGATAAATTCGCATTCCTTCGGCAGCATTGTCCCCGTTCAGAAACAACAGCTTTATCAATTCACCTCGTTGTTTCTTCGTAAGCGTCATCTTGTTGGCACAATCGAACATCTGACTGAAGAAACACTCTTCCCACACTGCTTTGCACGTAGTGTTCTGCGATTGGTGCTTCTACGGTCTAACCCTGTGAATTATGCAAAGTGCATCAAAAGTTCCTCCTCTCTGTGTTGTCATTAGTCCTTTATAATGTTCTTCTTTGCAAATGCTTTACGCCGGCAATTTTCGTCTAATTCTAATCGTTCCAACGCCGTTTGTGATTTTTCAATACGCTGATCAATTGCGCAAGGAAAAAAGTGGGTGTTGCTGTTCGAAAATTTTGAAATTCTCTCACTGTAACCGTAACTGTGAGCTCTGTGTTTAGAATCATCACAATCTCCAGCGCATACCTTCAAACAACTATGTCTGAAATTTTGGTTGAGCGGATAGGCCGCTAGGGTTTCATATATAGGGGAAGTTTTTTAACCACCCTGTATATATATACAGTTGACAAAATGTTTATTTGTACACTTCAATTTTGGAATATTATAGCAAAATAAAATAAGGTAACTAAGTTAAAATTGCAGAAATATATTCTAGTGAGGTAAAATAATAATAAAATATCAACAAAAAAACAATCACATAAACTTTAGTTGATTAATGAATAAAACTTTATGAAAACTATACAAAAAGAGTATTTGTACACTTACTTTGTGACAAATTTTAAACATAATTATAATTATTTTATAGAAATTTAATACTTTGTATGCATTTCATTGGCTTTTACAATTGCTTCAAGACGTCTTGACATTGATTCTATTAACTTTCTGGTGGTTTCTTGATCTATTTCTTCCCAAGCTTCCACAAATTTTCAATTGGATTTATATCCGGGGATTGTGATGGAGTTTCAAGGCTCTTTGCGCATTATAAAGCAACCATGTTTTAGTAACTATAACAGTGTATTTTGGATCGTTATCTTGTTGGAATAAGAAAGTGTCACCGATACCCAATTTTCTAGAACTGTCTAATAAGTTATGCCGCAACACATCAATGTAACCTAAAGCTGTCATTTTTGTGTCAATAAAGTGTAATTTTCCAACACCGCCATAAGCTATACAGCCCCAAACCATCACATTTCCACCACCATGTTTCAGGGTCTGAAGTACATTTTTACTATCAAGGGCTGTTTGATTTTTTCGCCAGATTTTTCGGATACTAGGGGGTGAAAAAATTTCAAACTTACTGTCATCTGAAAAAATGACCTTTTTCCAGAAGTCCATCGGTTTGTCTTTGTATTTCATAGCAAATTCTAGACGCTTCTTTCTATTTACTTCAGAGATCATTGGTTTTTTTCTCGGAGTTCAGCCTTTTAAACCAGCACTATGTAACACATTTCTTATTGTTCGAGCGGTCACTCTAATGTTAGAAGATGTGAGAAAGTCATCTGCAATTTTCTAAGCAGAAATTTGTGGTTTTCTAATAGCTGCTTTAACAATACTTCGTTTATTACTTTAGTTAATTTACTGGGGCCGCCTGGCCTGCGTTCATTTTCAACGCGTCCAGTATTTTTATATTTTCTTACGATGTAACCAATAGTTGTAAAGGGTAACTTAACCATCTTTCGAATTTCGCGATAAGATTTTCCACTTTTATTAAGGTTAACAATATGAGTTCTCATGTCTAAAGAGACTTCTTTTGATTTCGTGGCCATTTCTCAACTTATGTCTGCGAGTGACCTTCACTGTTAAAAAAAGATAACATTCAATGTTTAAAAAATAGAAACTATCCGAAAAATTAACTATAATGTCAAAAATTACATGAAATGATAGTAATACTTACCGGAGATATAAGTGTACAAATATACTTTTTGCAAGAAATTCTCCAAGTTTGTTAGATTTAGATTTTATTTTCAATTATTTCAAAATATTTTTTTCGTTTACTTAGAAATAAACAACAAACTCACGCTCACACGTCGCAATGAATAAAATAGCTGCTTATATGTTTCTAAAACTTTAAAAAAAAGTGGTGTACAAATAATCATTTTGCCTACTGTATGAAAACATGCCAGTTCTAGTTGCTACAAATTTAACCGGATTATAGAGCGGAAGAAATGGACAGTATAATCTTATTCATCTTAAATGGTCTCCAATGTCACCTATCTTACCTCTTGCCGATCTTATCTCTGGGGCTATTTAAAACACAGCGTTTATGTGCACCTATACTTGGTAATCTTGAAGATCGAATTGTTGCAGCAGTAAATTCAATAACTAAGACAAGTTACTTCATATGTGGTAATAAATGAACTTCCGATTTTATGATTCTCGTATAAAACTCCACACTAGTTAATATTGAGTACATTAAAAATAATATTTGAACATTTCCCTATCCAATGAAGTATGTTGTGGGTTCGTTAGAAATAAAAGTTTTAAATAAGCTTATTTTTTTTTAATTATGTTATGGAATGGATATAAAAGTATTTGTCGTATATACAGTTTTACAAATGTTTAGATGCAATTTCAGAATAATTAACAAACATCAACTAAGTTTTATTTAGGGAGAAGAATACTTTACATTAGAATAAATGAATCCACGATGCAATTAAGAAAATAATTACTAAAAGCAGATTAAACTGATTGATTACCATCGTATCTCTGTGACGTCCCTATTTTCAAACTGATCATAAATCTGTGGGATGTTCATTATGAATTTAAAAAAATTCTTCCAAATTCTACCATAATCTCTAAATATTATAGGAAAGAAAATTTTAATCTCAGACAAATAATATCTTCCTAAAGAAGTTGAAAAATGATAAACCTTTTAAACTATATCCATACATTTTTTTTTCTTCTTCATTTTGAAAAGAAAATGAATGCCCAATTCAATTTATTTTTTTGAAAGTTTCGTATAAGTAATGATATATATTGATTCGGTATGTAATTTTCTCTTCTGGTTTTGACTTCGACTAGATTAAATATCCATAAATTTAACTAAAAAAGGCAGCATTAGAATATATATAAAAAAAAAAATGATGTTGTATGTCGTTTGGAAAGGGAAAAAAAATCTCTTCCGTGCAATAATGTTAGACAGATCTTGGGCACATCCAAAATCATATATCACATCCAAAACAATCAGAGATAATACTGTAAATAGTGTATTCCAGTTAATATAAATTCTAACGATTTTATTGAAAAGAAAATTTTACAAATACACGTAAACAAACTTGCAGATGCTATAAGAAACGAGTACTTTTCAACACACACAAAAGAATTTTTTTAAAAGTTAAAAAAAAAAAAAAAAAAAAAAAAATGGTTTTAAGAGAACATTACTTTTTATCAAGTTGGCCGAGTGGTTAAGGCGATGGACTGCTAATCCATTGGGCACTGCCCGCGTGGGTTCGAATCCCATCCTCGTCGTTTCCCGATCTTCAGTTTGAGTCCTTTCGCGAATTGAATGATGCGTCGTTACGGACTACATGTTTTAAATTACACTTGCATCGAATTGACAGGGTTTTACCCTTCGATATATGTAGTCCCAACTGTGCACAAGAATGATCCTGCTTTTTCTTTTCCTCTCTGATGGGCATTTTTTTAAATTGTCAGAGAATTTTTTTGTCACGTTTTTATTTCACGGATTTTATTACCAATTTTTTCTAAAGCCCTGCAATGCTTTATCAAACTGGTGATATATTTTCTTACCTGCCCACATTTTATTCAAGGTTCCGTTCGTATTCCGCCTGGTAAAGATACCAGATGCGAGCGTTGTGGAGGCAAGCATCTGTATCCTGGCATGAAGCTCCATATTTGTAGAGTTGTGGGCAATCATTTAAAAAATTCATATCCAAGCCAGTCTTTTAACCTATGCCTTATAAATTTCTGAAAAGATTTTTTAAAGGGGAAAAAAAAAAAAAAAAAAAAAAAAAGACATTTATGAAAATCTTTCAAACTGTTTAACGCATTTATTAATTTTGTATAGATTTGAAAAATTGATTTGGTGCTTTCATTTTCGTGGTGCCCTCTGTTGACAATTGTTCGGGATTTTCAATTTTTTCACGGTCTATTTCAAGTCTTGAAAACCCATCTTCGATTAAGAGTCGCAGTTTCCTTAAAAGGCTATCACTGAGAATCTTCCTTGTCGCCGTGATCGTATAGTGGTTAGTACATTGCGTTGTGGCCGCAATAACCCAGGTTCGAATCCTGGTCACGGCAGAGGCTCAAATGCCTTTTTTTTTTAAATAAAAAAAAATTCTGAAACATGCTCGTCTACTCCGAAATATGATCATGAATTCCACAAATACAATGGACGCATATCAAAATATTTTCTTCTCAGCTAATGACTGATATATCACTGCATTTTTGACATTAGTTTTGCATGACAAGGAAATTTTCATATCTAATCTCTTTATCCATCTGAAGAGATGACGGAAACTAAAAGGTCCGCATAAGAATGCGCTTATTAGCATAATAAGAAGAGGAAATTGTGTTAAACAGTATGATATCGCAACAAAGATTTCTAGAGATAACTTTCAGCTACCTTGTAAAGTGCCATAAGTCACAACAATAACACAACACAAGAATTCTGAATAATTTATATTTGGTCTGGTCATAATCTCTCTCCTTCCCGTACAGTCTTCTCCGAAAGAGGTCAATATTCCAGTCCGGAATCGATTAAAATAATAATAGGAAAAAAATTGTCAAATATTTTTTTTATTCTGCCAATGAGTAATAACATTAGAGATTTCGGACGAGGTGGCCGAGTGGTTAAGGCGATGGACTGCTAATCCATTGGGCACTGCCCGCGTGGGTTCGAATCCCATCCTCGTCGTTTCCCGATCTTCAGTTTGAGTCCTTTCGCGAATTGAATGATGCGTCGTTACGGACTACATGTTTTAAATTACACTTGCATCGAATTGACAGGGTTTTACCCTTCGATATATGTAGTCCCAACTGTGCACAAGAATGATCCTGCTTTTTCTTTTCCTCTCTGATGGGCATTTTTTTAAATTGTCAGAGAATTTTTTTGTCACGTTTTTATTTCACGGATTTTATTACCAATTTTTTCTAAAGCCCTGCAATGCTTTATCAAACTGGTGATATATTTTCTTACCTGCCCACATTTTATTCAAGGTTCCGTTCGTATTCCGCCTGGTAAAGATACCAGATGCGAGCGTTGTGGAGGCAAGCATCTGTATCCTGGCATGAAGCTCCATATTTGTAGAGTTGTGGGCAATCATTTAAAAAATTCATATCCAAGCCAGTCTTTTAACCTATGCCTTATAAATTTCTGAAAAGATTTTTTAAAGGGAAAAAAAAAAAAAAAAAAAAAAAAAAGACATTTATGAAAATCTTTCAAACTGTTTAACGCATTTATTAATTTTGTATAGATTTGAAAAATTGATTTGGTGCTTTCATTTTCGTGGTGCCCTCTGTTGACAATTGTTCGGGATTTTCAATTATTTCACGGTCTATTTCAAGTCTTGAAAACCCATCTTCGATTAAGAGTCGCAGTTTCCTTAAAAGGCTATCACTGAGAATCTTCCTTGTCGCCGTGATCGTATAGTGGTTAGTACATTGCGTTGTGGCCGCAATAACCCAGGTTCGAATCCTGGTCACGGCAGAGGCTCAAATGCCTTTTTTTTTTAAATAAAAAAAAATTCTGAAACATGCTCGTCTACTCCGAAATATGATCATGAATTCCACAAATACAATGGACGCATATCAAAATATTTTCTTCTCAGCTAATGACTGATATATCACTGCATTTTTGACATTAGTTTTGCATGACAAGGAAATTTTCATATCTAATCTCTTTATCCATCTGAAGAGATGACGGAAACTAAAAGGTCCGCATAAGAATGCGCTTATTAGCATAATAAGAAGAGGAAATTGTGTTAAACAGTATGATATCGCAACAAAGATTTCTAGAGATAACTTTCAGCTACCTTGTAAAGTGCCATAAGTCACAACAATAACACAACACAAGAATTCTGAATAATTTATATTTGGTCTGGTCATAATCTCTCTCCTTCCCGTACAGTCTTCTCCGAAAGAGGTCAATATTCCAGTCCGGAATCGATTAAAATAATAATAGGAAAAAAATTGTCAAATATTTTTTTTATTCTGCCAATGAGTAATAACATTAGAGATTTCGGACGAGGTGGCCGAGTGGTTAAGGCGATGGACTGCTAATCCATTGGGCACTGCCCGCGTGGGTTCGAATCCCATTCTCGTCGTTTCCCGATCTTCAGTTTGAGTCCTTTCGCGAATTGAATGATGCGTCGTTACGGACTACATGTTTTAAATTACACTTGCATCGAATTGACAGGGTTTTACCCTTCGATATATGTAGTCCCAACTGTGCACAAGAATGATCCTGCTTTTTCTTTTCCTCTCTGATGGGCATTTTTTTAAATTGTCAGAGAATTTTTTTGTCACGTTTTTATTTCACGGATTTTATTACCAATTTTTTCTAAAGCCCTGCAATGCTTTATCAAACTGGTGATATATTTTCTTACCTGCCCACATTTTATTCAAGGTTCCGTTCGTATTCCGCCTGGTAAAGATACCAGATGCGAGCGTTGTGGAGGCAAGCATCTGTATCCTGGCATGAAGCTCCATATTTGTAGAGTTGTGGGCAATCATTTAAAAAATTCATATCCAAGCCAGTCTTTTAACCTATGCCTTATAAATTTCTGAAAAGATTTTTTAAAGGGAAAAAAAAAAAAAAAAAAAAAAAGACATTTATGAAAATCTTTCAAACTGTTTAACGCATTTATTAATTTTGTATAGATTTGAAAAATTGATTTGGTGCTTTCATTTTCGTGGTGCCCTCTGTTGACAATTGTTCGGGATTTTCAATTATTTCACGGTCTATTTCAAGTCTTGAAAACCCATCTTCGATTAAGAGTCGCAGTTTCCTTAAAAGGCTATCACTGAGAATCTTCCTTGTCGCCGTGATCGTATAGTGGTTAGTACATTGCGTTGTGGCCGCAATAACCCAGGTTCGAATCCTGGTCACGGCAGAGGCTCAAATGCCTTTTTTTTTTAAATAAAAAAAAATTCTGAAACATGCTCGTCTACTCCGAAATATGATCATGAATTCCACAAATGCAATGGACGCATATCAAAATATTTTCTTCTCAGCTAATGACTGATATATCACTGCATTTTTGACATTAGTTTTGCATGACAAGGAAATTTTCATATCTAATCTCTTTATCCATCTGAAGAGATGACGGAAACTAAAAGGTCCGCATAAGAATGCGCTTATTAGCATAATAAGAAGAGGAAATTGTGTTAAACAGTATGATATCGCAACAAAGATTTCTAGAGATAACTTTCAGCTACCTTGTAAAGTGCCATAAGTCACAACAATAACACAACACAAAAATTCTGAATAATTTATATTTGGTCTGGTCATAATCTCTCTCCTTCCCGTACAGTCTTCTCCGAAAGAGGTCAATATTCCAGTCCGGAATCGATTAAAATAATAATAGGAAAAAAATTGTCAAATATTTTTTTTATTCTGCCAATGAGTAATAACATTAGAGATTTCGGACGAGGTGGCCGAGTGGTTAAGGCGATGGACTGCTAATCCATTGGGCACTGCCCGCGTGGGTTCGAATCCCATCCTCGTCGTTTCCCGATCTTCAGTTTGAGTCCTTTCGCGAATTGAATGATGCGTCGTTACGGACTACATGTTTTAAATTACACTTGCATCGAATTGACAGGGTTTTACCCTTCGATATATGTAGTCCCAACTGTGCACAAGAATGATCCTGCTTTTTCTTTTCCTCTCTGATGGGCATTTTTTTAAATTGTCAGAGAATTTTTTTGTCACGTTTTTATTTCACGGATTTTATTACCAATTTTTTCTAAAGCCCTGCAATGCTTTATCAAACTGGTGATATATTTTCTTACCTGCCCACATTTTATTCAAGGTTCCGTTCGTATTCCGCCTGGTAAAGATACCAGATGCGAGCGTTGTGGAGGCAAGCATCTGTATCCTGGCATGAAGCTCCATATTTGTAGAGTTGTGGGCAATCATTTAAAAAATTCATATCCAAGCCAGTCTTTTAACCTATGCCTTATAAATTTCTGAAAAGATTTTTTAAAGGGGGAAAAAAAAAAAAAAAAAAAAGACATTTATGAAAATCTTTCAAACTGTTTAACGCATTTATTAATTTTGTATAGATTTGAAAAATTGATTTGGTGCTTTCATTTTCGTGGTGCCCTCTGTTGACAATTGTTCGGGATTTTCAATTATTTCACGGTCTATTTCAAGTCTTGAAAACCCATCTTCGATTAAGAGTCGCAGTTTCCTTAAAAGGCTATCACTGAGAATCTTCCTTGTCGCCGTGATCGTATAGTGGTTAGTACATTGCGTTGTGGCCGCAATAACCTAGGTTCGAATCCTGGTCACGGCAGAGGCTCAAATGCCTTTTTTTTTAAATAAAAAAAAATTCTGAAACATGCTCGTCTACTCCGAAATATGATCATGAATTCCACAAATACAATGGACGCATATCAAAATATTTTCTTCTCAGCTAATGACTGATATATCACTGCATTTTTGACATTAGTTTTGCATGACAAGGAAATTTTCATATCTAATCTCTTTATCCATCTGAAGAGATGACGGAAACTAAAAGGTCCGCATAAGAATGCGCTTATTAGCATAATAAGAAGAGGAAATTGTGTTAAACAGTATGATATCGCAACAAAGATTTCTAGAGATAACTTTCAGCTACCTTGTAAAGTGCCATAAGTCACAACAATAACACAACACAAGAATTCTGAATAATTTATATTTGGTCTGGTCATAATCTCTCTCCTTCCCGTACAGTCTTCTCCGAAAGAGGTCAATATTCCAGTCCGGAATCGATTAAAATAATAATAGGAAAAAAATTGTCAAATATTTTTTTTATTCTGCCAATGAGTAATAACATTAGAGATTTCGGACGAGGTGGCCGAGTGGTTAAGGCGATGGACTGCTAATCCATTGGGCACTGCCCGCGTGGGTTCGAATCCCATCCTCGTCGTTTCCCGATCTTCAGTTTGAGTCCTTTCGCGAATTGAATGATGCGTCGTTACGGACTACATGTTTTAAATTACACTTGCATCGAATTGACAGGGTTTTACCCTTCGATATATGTAGTCCCAACTGTGCACAAGAATGATCCTGCTTTTTCTTTTCCTCTCTGATGGGCATTTTTTTAAATTGTCAGAGAATTTTTTTGTCACGTTTTTATTTCACGGATTTTATTACCAATTTTTTCTAAAGCCCTGCAATGCTTTATCAAACTGGTGATATATTTTCTTACCTGCCCACATTTTATTCAAGGTTCCGTTCGTATTCCGCCTGGTAAAGATACCAGATGCGAGCGTTGTGGAGGCAAGCATCTGTATCCTGGCATGAAGCTCCATATTTGTAGAGTTGTGGGCAATCATTTAAAAAATTCATATCCAAGCCAGTCTTTTAACCTATGCCTTATAAATTTCTGAAAAGATTTTTTAAAGGGAAAAAAAAAAAAAAAAAAAAGACATTTATGAAAATCTTTCAAACTGTTTAACGCATTTATTAATTTTGTATAGATTTGAAAAATTGATTTGGTGCTTTCATTTTCGTGGTGCCCTCTGTTGACAATTGTTCGGGATTTTCAATTATTTCACGGTCTATTTCAAGTCTTGAAAACCCATCTTCGATTAAGAGTCGCAGTTTCCTTAAAAGGCTATCACTGAGAATCTTCCTTGTCGCCGTGATCGTATAGTGGTTAGTACATTGCGTTGTGGCCGCAATAACCCAGGTTCGAATCCTGGTCACGGCAGAGGCTCAAATGCCTTTTTTTTTTAAATAAAAAAAAATTCTGAAACATGCTCGTCTACTCCGAAATATGATCATGAATTCCACAAATACAATGGACGCATATCAAAATATTTTCTTCTCAGCTAATGACTGATATATCACTGCATTTTTGACATTAGTTTTGCATGACAAGGAAATTTTCATATCTAATCTCTTTATCCATCTGAAGAGATGACGGAAACTAAAAGGTCCGCATAAGAATGCGCTTATTAGCATAATAAGAAGAGGAAATTGTGTTAAACAGTATGATATCGCAACAAAGATTTCTAGAGATAACTTTCAGCTACCTTGTAAAGTGCCATAAGTCACAACAATAACACAACACAAAAATTCTGAATAATTTATATTTGGTCTGGTCATAATCTCTCTCCTTCCCGTACAGTCTTCTCCGAAAGAGGTCAATATTCCAGTCCGGAATCGATTAAAATAATAATAGGAAAAAAATTGTCAAATATTTTTTTTATTCTGCCAATGAGTAATAACATTAGAGATTTCGGACGAGGTGGCCGAATGGTTAAGGCGATGGACTGCTAATCTATTGGGCACTGCCCGCGTGGGTTCGAATCCCATCCTCGTCGTTTCCCGATCTTCAGTTTGAGTCCTTTCGCGAATTGAATGATGCGTCGTTACGGACTACATGTTTTAAATTACACTTGCATCGAATTGACAGGGTTTTACCCTTCGATATATGTAGTCCCAACTGTGCACAAGAATGATCCTGCTTTTTCTTTTCCTCTCTGATGGGCATTTTTTTAAATTGTCAGAGAATTTTTTTGTCACGTTTTTATTTCACGGATTTTATTACCAATTTTTTCTAAAGCCCTGCAATGCTTTATCAAACTGGTGATATATTTTCTTACCTGCCCACATTTTATTCAAGGTTCCGTTCGTATTCCGCCTGGTAAAGATACCAGATGCGAGCGTTGTGGAGGCAAGCATCTGTATCCTGGCATGAAGCTCCATATTTGTAGAGTTGTGGGCAATCATTTAAAAAATTCATATCCAAGCCAGTCTTTTAACCTATGCCTTATAAATTTCTGAAAAGATTTTTTAAAGGGGAAAAAAAAAAAAAAAAAAGACATTTATGAAAATCTTTCAAACTGTTTAACGCATTTATTAATTTTGTATAGATTTGAAAAATTGATTTGGTGCTTTCATTTTCGTGGTGCCCTCTGTTGACAATTGTTCGGGATTTTCAATTATTTCACGGTCTATTTCAAGTCTTGAAAACCCATCTTCGATTAAGAGTCGCAGTTTCCTTAAAAGGCTATCACTGAGAATCTTCCTTGTCGCCGTGATCGTATAGTGGTTAGTACATTGCGTTGTGGCCGCAATAACCCAGGTTCGAATCCTGGTCACGGCAGAGGCTCAAATGCCTTTTTTTTTTAAATAAAAAAAAATTCTGAAACATGCTCGTCTACTCCGAAATATGATCATGAATTCCACAAATACAATGGACGCATATCAAAATATTTTCTTCTCAGCTAATGACTGATATATCACTGCATTTTTGACATTAGTTTTGCATGACAAGGAAATTTTCATATCTAATCTCTTTATCCATCTGAAGAGATGACGGAAACTAAAAGGTCCGCATAAGAATGCGCTTATTAGCATAATAAGAAGAGGAAATTGTGTTAAACAGTATGATATCGCAACAAAGATTTCTAGAGATAACTTTCAGCTACCTTGTAAAGTGCCATAAGTCACAACAATAACACAACACAAGAATTCTGAATAATTTATATTTGGTCTGGTCATAATCTCTCTCCTTCCCGTACAGTCTTCTCCGAAAGAGGTCAATATTCCAGTCCGGAATCGATTAAAATAATAATAGGAAAAAAATTGTCAAATATTTTTTTTATTCTGCCAATGAGTAATAACATTAGAGATTTCGGACGAGGTGGCCGAGTGGTTAAGGCGATGGACTGCTAATCCATTGGGCACTGCCCGCGTGGGTTCGAATCCCATCCTCGTCGTTTCCCGATCTTCAGTTTGAGTCCTTTCGCGAATTGAATGATGCGTCGTTACGGACTACATGTTTTAAATTACACTTGCATCGAATTGACAGGGTTTTACCCTTCGATATATGTATTCCCAACTGTGCACAAGAATGATCCTGCTTTTTCTTTTCCTCTATGATGGGCATTTTTTTAAATTGTCAGAGAATTTTTTTGTCACGTTTTCATTTCACGGATTTTATTACCAATTTTTTCTAAAGCCCTGCAATGCTTTATCAAACTGGTGATATATTTTCTTACCTGCCCACATTTTATTCAAGGTTCCGTTCGTATTCCGCCTGGTAAAGATACCAGATGCGAGCGTTGTGGAGGCAAGCATCTGTATCCTGGCATGAAGCTCCATATTTGTAGAGTTGTGGGCAATCATTTAAAAAATTCATATTCAAGCCAGTCTTTTAACCTATGCCTTATAAATTTCTGAAAAGATTTTTTAAAGGGAAAAAAAAAAAAAAAAAAAAAAAAGACATTTATGAAAATCTTTCAAACTGTTTAACGCATTTATTAATTTTGTATAGATTTGAAAAATTGATTTGGTGCTTTCATTTTCGTGGTGCCCTCTGTTGACAATTGTTCGGGATTTTCAATTATTTCACGGTCTATTTCAAGTCTTGAAAACCCATCTTCGATTAAGAGTCGCAGTTTCCTTAAAAGGCTATCACTGAGAATCTTCCTTGTCGCCGTGATCGTATAGTGGTTAGTACATTGCGTTGTGGCCGCAATAACCCAGGTTCGAATCCTGGTCACGGCAGAGGCTCAAATGCCTTTTTTTTTTAAATAAAAAAAAATTCTGAAACATGCTCGTCTACTCCGAAATATGATCATGAATTCCACAAATACAATGGACGCATATCAAAATATTTTCTTCTCAGCTAATGACTGATATATCACTGCATTTTTGACATTAGTTTTGCATGACAAGGAAATTTTCATATCTAATCTCTTTATCCATCTGAAGAGATGACGGAAACTAAAAGGTCCGCATAAGAATGCGCTTATTAGCATAATAAGAAGAGGAAATTGTGTTAAACAGTATGATATCGCAACAAAGATTTCTAGAGATAACTTTCAGCTACCTTGTAAAGTGCCATAAGTCACAACAATAACACAACACAAGAATTCTGAATAATTTATATTTGGTCTGGTCATAATCTCTCTCCTTCCCGTACAGTCTTCTCCGAAAGAGGTCAATATTCCAGTCCGGAATCGATTAAAATAATAATAGGAAAAAAATTGTCAAATATTTTTTTTATTCTGCCAATGAGTAATAACATTAGAGATTTCGGACGAGGTGGCCGAGTGGTTAAGGCGATGGACTGCTAATCCATTGGGCACTGCCCGCGTGGGTTCGAATCCCATCCTCGTCGTTTCCCGATCTTCAGTTTGAGTCCTTTCGCGAATTGAATGATGCGTCGTTACGGACTACATGTTTTAAATTACACTTGCATCGAATTGACAGGGTTTTACCCTTCGATATATGTAGTCCCAACTGTGCACAAGAATGATCCTGCTTTTTCTTTTCCTCTCTGATGGGCATTTTTTTAAATTGTCAGAGAATTTTTTTGTCACGTTTTTATTTCACGGATTTTATTACCAATTTTTTCTAAAGCCCTGCAATGCTTTATCAAACTGGTGATATATTTTCTTACCTGCCCACATTTTATTCAAGGTTCCGTTCGTATTCCGCCTGGTAAAGATACCAGATGCGAGCGTTGTGGAGGCAAGCATCTGTATCCTGGCATGAAGCTCCATATTTGTAGAGTTGTGGGCAATCATTTAAAAAATTCATATCCAAGCCAGTCTTTTAACCTATGCCTTATAAATTTCTGAAAAGATTTTTTAAAGGGAAAAAAAAAAAAAAAGACATTTATGAAAATCTTTCAAACTGTTTAACGCATTTATTAATTTTGTATAGATTTGAAAAATTGATTTGGTGCTTTCATTTTCGTGGTGCCCTCTGTTGACAATTGTTCGGGATTTTCAATTATTTCACGGCCTATTTCAAGTCTTGAAAACCCATCTTCGATTAAGAGTCGCAGTTTCCTTAAAAGGCTATCACTGAGAATCTTCCTTGTCGCCGTGATCGTATAGTGGTTAGTACATTGCGTTGTGGCCGCAATAACCCAGGTTCGAATCCTGGTCACGGCAGAGGCTCAAATGCCTTTTTTTTTTAAATAAAAAAAAATTCTGAAACATGCTCGTCTACTCCGAAATATGATCATGAATTCCACAAATACAATGGACGCATATCAAAATATTTTCTTCTCAGCTAATGACTGATATATCACTGCATTTTTGACATTAGTTTTGCATGAGAAGGAAATTTTCATATCTAATCTCTTTATCCATCTGAAGAGATGACGGAAACTAAAAGGTCCGCATAAGAATGCGCTTATTAGCATAATAAGAAGAGGAAATTGTGTTAAACAGTATGATATCGCAACAAAGATTTCTAGAGATAACTTTCAGCTACCTTGTAAAGTGCCATAAGTCACAACAATAACACAACACAAAAATTCTGAATAATTTATATTTGGTCTGGTCATAATCTCTCTCCTTCCCGTACAGTCTTCTCCGAAAGAGGTCAATATTCCAGTCCGGAATCGATTAAAATAATAATAGGAAAAAAATTGTCAAATATTTTTTTTATTCTGCCAATGAGTAATAACATTAGAGATTTCGGACGAGGTGGCCGAGTGGTTAAGGCGATGGACTGCTAATCCATTGGGCACTGCCCGCGTGGGTTCGAATCCCATCCTCGTCGTTTCCCGATCTTCAGTTTGAGTCCTTTCGCGAATTGAATGATGCGTCGTTACGGACTACATGTTTTAAATTACACTTGCATCGAATTGACAGGGTTTTACCCTTCGATATATGTAGTCCCAACTGTGCACAAGAATGATCCTGCTTTTTCTTTTCCTCTCTGATGGGCATTTTTTTAAATTGTCAGAGAATTTTTTTGTCACGTTTTTATTTCACGGATTTTATTACCAATTTTTTCTAAAGCCCTGCAATGCTTTATCAAACTGGTGATATATTTTCTTACCTGCCCACATTTTATTCAAGGTTCCGTTCGTATTCCGCCTGGTAAAGATACCAGATGCGAGCGTTGTGGAGGCAAGCATCTGTATCCTGGCATGAAGCTCCATATTTGTAGAGTTGTGGGCAATCATTTAAAAAATTCATATCCAAGCCAGTCTTTTAACCTATGCCTTATAAATTTCTGAAAAGATTTTTTAAAGGGAAAAAAAAAAAAAAAAAAAAAAAAGACATTTATGAAAATCTTTCAAACTGTTTAACGCATTTATTAATTTTGTATAGATTTGAAAAATTGATTTGGTGCTTTCATTTTCGTGGTGCCCTCTGTTGACAATTGTTCGGGATTTTCAATTATTTCACGGTCTATTTCAAGTCTTGAAAACCCATCTTCGATTAAGAGTCGCAGTTTCCTTAAAAGGCTATCACTGAGAATCTTCCTTGTCGCCGTGATCGTATAGTGGTTAGTACATTGCGTTGTGGCCGCAATAACCCAGGTTCGAATCCTGGTCACGGCAGAGGCTCAAATGCCTTTTTTTTTTAAATAAAAAAAAATTCTGAAACATGCTCGTCTACTCCGAAATATGATCATGAATTCCACAAATACAATGGACGCATATCAAAATATTTTCTTCTCAGCTAATGACTGATATATCACTGCATTTTTGACATTAGTTTTGCATGACAAGGAAATTTTCATATCTAATCTCTTTATCCATCTGAAGAGATGACGGAAACTAAAAGGTCCGCATAAGAATGCGCTTATTAGCATAATAAGAAGAGGAAATTGTGTTAAACAGTATGATATCGCAACAAAGATTTCTAGAGATAACTTTCAGCTACCTTGTAAAGTGCCATAAGTCACAACAATAACACAACACAAGAATTCTGAATAATTTATATTTGGTCTGGTCATAATCTCTCTCCTTCCCGTACAGTCTTCTCCGAAAGAGGTCAATATTCCAGTCCGGAATCGATTAAAATAATAATAGGAAAAAAATTGTCAAATATTTTTTTTATTCTGCCAATGAGTAATAACATTAGAGATTTCGGACGAGGTGGCCGAGTGGTTAAGGCGATGGACTGCTAATCCATTGGGCACTGCCCGCGTGGGTTCGAATCCCATCCTCGTCGTTTCCCGATCTTCAGTTTGAGTCCTTTCGCGAATTGAATGATGCGTCGTTACGGACTACATGTTTTAAATTACACTTGCATCGAATTGACAGGGTTTTACCCTTCGATATATGTAGTCCCAACTGTGCACAAGAATGATCCTGCTTTTTCTTTTCCTCTCTGATGGGCATTTTATAAATTGTCAGAGAATTTTTTTGTCACGTTTTTATTTCACGGATTTTATTACCAATTTTTTCTAAAGCCCTGCAATGCTTTATCAAACTGGTGATATATTTTCTTACCTGCCCACATTTTATTCAAGGTTCCGTTCGTATTCCGCCTGGTAAAGATACCAGATGCGAGCGTTGTGGAGGCAAGCATCTGTATCCTGGCATGAAGCTCCATATTTGTAGAGTTGTGGGCAATCATTTAAAAAATTCATATCCAAGCCAGTCTTTTAACCTATGCCTTATAAATTTCTAAAAAGATTTTTTAAAGGGGAAAAAAAAAAAAAAAAAAAAAAAGACATTTATGAAAATCTTTCAAACTGTTTAACGCATTTATTAATTTTGTATAGATTTGAAAAATTGATTTGGTGCTTTCATTTTCGTGGTGCCCTCTGTTGACAATTGTTCGGGATTTTCAATTATTTCACGGTCTATTTCAAGTCTTGAAAACCCATCTTCGATTAAGAGTCGCAGTTTCCTTAAAAGGCTATCACTGAGAATCTTCCTTGTCGCCGTGATCGTATAGTGGTTAGTACATTGCGTTGTGGCCGCAATAACCCAGGTTCGAATCCTGGTCACGGCAGAGGCTCAAATGCCTTTTTTTTTTAAATAAAAAAAAATTCTGAAACATGCTCGTCTACTCCGAAATATGATCATGAATTCCACAAATACAATGGACGCATATCAAAATATTTTCTTCTCAGCTAATGACTGATATATCACTGCATTTTTGACATTAGTTTTGCATGACAAGGAAATTTTCATATCTAATCTCTTTATCCATCTGAAGAGATGACGGAAACTAAAAGGTCCGCATAAGAATGCGCTTATTAGCATAATAAGAAGAGGAAATTGTGTTAAACAGTATGATATCGCAACAAAGATTTCTAGAGATAACTTTCAGCTACCTTGTAAAGTGCCATAAGTCACAACAATAACACAACACAAAAATTCTGAATAATTTATATTTGGTCTGGTCATAATCTCTCTCCTTCCCGTACAGTCTTCTCCGAAAGAGGTCAATATTCCAGTCCGGAATCGATTAAAATAATAATAGGAAAAAAATTGTCAAATATTTTTTTTATTCTGCCAATGAGTAATAACATTAGAGATTTCGGACGAGGTGGCCGAATGGTTAAGGCGATGGACTGCTAATCCATTGGGCACTGCCCGCGTGGGTTCGAATCCCATCCTCGTCGTTTCCCGATCTTCAGTTTGAGTCCTTTCGCGAATTGAATGATGCGTCGTTACGGACTACATGTTTTAAATTACACTTGCATCGAATTGACAGGGTTTTACCCTTCGATATATGTAGTCCCAACTGTGCACAAGAATGATCCTGCTTTTTCTTTTCCTCTCTGATGGGCATTTTTTTAAATTGTCAGAGAATTTTTTTGTCACGTTTTTATTTCACGGATTTTATTACCAATTTTTTCTAAAGCCCTGCAATGCTTTATCAAACTGGTGATATATTTTCTTACCTGCCCACATTTTATTCAAGGTTCCGTTCGTATTCCGCCTGGTAAAGATACCAGATGCGAGCGTTGTGGAGGCAAGCATCTGTATCCTGGCATGAAGCTCCATATTTGTAGAGTTGTGGGCAATCATTTAAAAAATTCATATCCAAGCCAGTCTTTTAACCTATGCCTTATAAATTTCTGAAAAGATTTTTTAAAGGGGAAAAAAAAAAAAAAAAAAAAAAAAGACATTTATGAAAATCTTTCAAACTGTTTAACGCATTTATTAATTTTGTATAGATTTGAAAAATTGATTTGGTGCTTTCATTTTCGTGGTGCCCTCTGTTGACAATTGTTCGGGATTTTCAATTATTTCACGGTCTATTTCAAGTCTTGAAAACCCATCTTCGATTAAGAGTCGCAGTTTCCTTAAAAGGCTATCACTGAGAATCTTCCTTGTCGCCGTGATCGTATAGTGGTTAGTACATTGCGTTGTGGCCGCAATAACCCAGGTTCGAATCCTGGTCACGGCAGAGGCTCAAATGCCTTTTTTTTTTAAATAAAAAAAAATTCTGAAACATGCTCGTCTACTCCGAAATATGATCATGAATTCCACAAATACAATGGACGCATATCAAAATATTTTCTTCTCAGCTAATGACTGATATATCACTGCATTTTTGACATTAGTTTTGCATGACAAGGAAATTTCCATATCTAATCTCTTTATCCATCTGAAGAGATGACGGAAACTAAAAGGTCCGCATAAGAATGCGCTTATTAGCATAATAAGAAGAGGAAATTGTGTTAAACAGTATGATATCGCAACAAAGATTTCTAGAGATAACTTTCAGCTACCTTGTAAAGTGCCATAAGTCACAACAATAACACAACACAAGAATTCTGAATAATTTATATTTGGTCTGGTCATAATCTCTCTCCTTCCCGTACAGTCTTCTCCGAAAGAGGTCAATATTCCAGTCCGGAATCGATTAAAATAATAATAGGAAAAAAATTGTCAAATATTTTTTTTATTCTGCCAATGAGTAATAACATTAGAGATTTCGGACGAGGTGGCCGAGTGGTTAAGGCGATGGACTGCTAATCCATTGGGCACTGCCCGCGTGGGTTCGAATCCCATCCTCGTCGTTTCCCGATCTTCAGTTTGAGTCCTTTCGCGAATTGAATGATGCGTCGTTACGGACTACATGTTTTAAATTACACTTGCATCGAATTGACAGGGTTTTACCCTTCGATATATGTATTCCCAACTGTGCACAAGAATGATCCTGCTTTTTCTTTTCCTCTATGATGGGCATTTTTTTAAATTGTCAGAGAATTTTTTTGTCACGTTTTCATTTCACGGATTTTATTACCAATTTTTTCTAAAGCCCTGCAATGCTTTATCAAACTGGTGATATATTTTCTTACCTGCCCACATTTTATTCAAGGTTCCGTTCGTATTCCGCCTGGTAAAGATACCAGATGCGAGCGTTGTGGAGGCAAGCATCTGTATCCTGGCATGAAGCTCCATATTTGTAGAGTTGTGGGCAATCATTTAAAAAATTCATATCCAAGCCAGTCTTTTAACCTATGCCTTATAAATTTCTGAAAAGATTTTTTAAAGGGAAAAAAAAAAAAAAAAAAAAAAAAAGACATTTATGAAAATCTTTCAAACTGTTTAACGCATTTATTAATTTTGTATAGATTTGAAAAATTGATTTGGTGCTTTCATTTTCGTGGTGCCCTCTGTTGACAATTGTTCGGGATTTTCAATTATTTCACGGTCTATTTCAAGTCTTGAAAACCCATCTTCGATTAAGAGTCGCAGTTTCCTTAAAAGGCTATCACTGAGAATCTTCCTTGTCGCCGTGATCGTATAGTGGTTAGTACATTGCGTTGTGGCCGCAATAACCCAGGTTCGAATCCTGGTCACGGCAGAGGCTGAAATGCCTTTTTTTTTTAAATAAAAAAAAATTCTGAAACATGCTCGTCTACTCCGAAATATGATCATGAATTCCACAAATACAATGGACGCATATCAAAATATTTTCTTCTCAGCTAATGACTGATATATCACTGCATTTTTGACATTAGTTTTGCATGACAAGGAAATTTTCATATCTAATCTCTTTATCCATCTGAAGAGATGACGGAAACTAAAAGGTCCGCATAAGAATGCGCTTATTAGCATAATAAGAAGAGGAAATTGTGTTAAACAGTATGATATCGCAACAAAGATTTCTAGAGATAACTTTCAGCTACCTTGTAAAGTGCCATAAGTCACAACAATAACACAACACAAGAATTCTGAATAATTTATATTTGGTCTGGTCATAATCTCTCTCCTTCCCGTACAGTCTTCTCCGAAAGAGGTCAATATTCCAGTCCGGAATCGATTAAAATAATAATAGGAAAAAAATTGTCAAATATTTTTTTTATTCTGCCAATGAGTAATAACATTAGAGATTTCGGACGAGGTGGCCGAGTGGTTAAGGCGATGGACTGCTAATCCATTGGGCACTGCCCGCGTGGGTTCGAATCCCATCCTCGTCGTTTCCCGATCTTCAGTTTGAGTCCTTTCGCGAATTGAATGATGCGTCGTTACGGACTACATGTTTTAAATTACACTTGCATCGAATTGACAGGGTTTTACCCTTCGATATATGTAGTCCCAACTGTGCACAAGAATGATCCTGCTTTTTCTTTTCCTCTCTGATGGGCATTTTTTTAAATTGTCAGAGAATTTTTTTGTCACGTTTTTATTTCACGGATTTTATTACCAATTTTTTCTAAAGCCCTGCAATGCTTTATCAAACTGGTGATATATTTTCTTACCTGCCCACATTTTATTCAAGGTTCCGTTCGTATTCCGCCTGGTAAAGATACCAGATGCGAGCGTTGTGGAGGCAAGCATCTGTATCCTGGCATGAAGCTCCATATTTGTAGAGTTGTGGGCAATCATTTAAAAAATTCATATCCAAGCCAGTCTTTTAACCTATGCCTTATAAATTTCTGAAAAGATTTTTTAAAGGGAAAAAAAAAAAAAAAAGACATTTATGAAAATCTTTCAAACTGTTTAACGCATTTATTAATTTTGTATAGATTTGAAAAATTGATTTGGTGCTTTCATTTTCGTGGTGCCCTCTGTTGACAATTGTTCGGGATTTTCAATTATTTCACGGCCTATTTCAAGTCTTGAAAACCCATCTTCGATTAAGAGTCGCAGTTTCCTTAAAAGGCTATCACTGAGAATCTTCCTTGTCGCCGTGATCGTATAGTGGTTAGTACATTGCGTTGTGGCCGCAATAACCCAGGTTCGAATCCTGGTCACGGCAGAGGCTCAAATGCCTTTTTTTTTTAAATAAAAAAAAATTCTGAAACATGCTCGTCTACTCCGAAATATGATCATGAATTCCACAAATACAATGGACGCATATCAAAATATTTTCTTCTCAGCTAATGACTGATATATCACTGCATTTTTGACATTAGTTTTGCATGAGAAGGAAATTTTCATATCTAATCTCTTTATCCATCTGAAGAGATGACGGAAACTAAAAGGTCCGCATAAGAATGCGCTTATTAGCATAATAAGAAGAGGAAATTGTGTTAAACAGTATGATATCGCAACAAAGATTTCTAGAGATAACTTTCAGCTACCTTGTAAAGTGCCATAAGTCACAACAATAACACAACACAAAAATTCTGAATAATTTATATTTGGTCTGGTCATAATCTCTCTCCTTCCCGTACAGTCTTCTCCGAAAGAGGTCAATATTCCAGTCCGGAATCGATTAAAATAATAATAGGAAAAAAATTGTCAAATATTTTTTTTATTCTGCCAATGAGTAATAACATTAGAGATTTCGGACGAGGTGGCCGAGTGGTTAAGGCGATGGACTGCTAATCCATTGGGCACTGCCCGCGTGGGTTCGAATCCCATCCTCGTCGTTTCCCGATCTTCAGTTTGAGTCCTTTCGCGAATTGAATGATGCGTCGTTACGGACTACATGTTTTAAATTACACTTGCATCGAATTGACAGGGTTTTACCCTTCGATATATGTAGTCCCAACTGTGCACAAGAATGATCCTGCTTTTTCTTTTCCTCTCTGATGGGCATTTTTTTAAATTGTCAGAGAATTTTTTTGTCACGTTTTTATTTCACGGATTTTATTACCAATTTTTTCTAAAGCCCTGCAATGCTTTATCAAACTGGTGATATATTTTCTTACCTGCCCACATTTTATTCAAGGTTCCGTTCGTATTCCGCCTGGTAAAGATACCAGATGCGAGCGTTGTGGAGGCAAGCATCTGTATCCTGGCATGAAGCTCCATATTTGTAGAGTTGTGGGCAATCATTTAAAAAATTCATATCCAAGCCAGTCTTTTAACCTATGCCTTATAAATTTCTGAAAAGATTTTTTAAAGGGAAAAAAAAAAAAAAAAAAGACATTTATGAAAATCTTTCAAACTGTTTAACGCATTTATTAATTTTGTATAGATTTGAAAAATTGATTTGGTGCTTTCATTTTCGTGGTGCCCTCTGTTGACAATTGTTCGGGATTTTCAATTATTTCACGGTCTATTTCAAGTCTTGAAAACCCATCTTCGATTAAGAGTCGCAGTTTCCTTAAAAGGCTATCACTGAGAATCTTCCTTGTCGCCGTGATCGTATAGTGGTTAGTACATTGCGTTGTGGCCGCAATAACCCAGGTTCGAATCCTGGTCACGGCAGAGGCTCAAATGCCTTTTTTTTTTAAATAAAAAAAAATTCTGAAACATGCTCGTCTACTCCGAAATATGATCATGAATTCCACAAATACAATGGACGCATATCAAAATATTTTCTTCTCAGCTAATGACTGATATATCACTGCATTTTTGACATTAGTTTTGCATGACAAGGAAATTTTCATATCTAATCTCTTTATCCATCTGAAGAGATGACGGAAACTAAAAGGTCCGCATAAGAATGCGCTTATTAGCATAATAAGAAGAGGAAATTGTGTTAAACAGTATGATATCGCAACAAAGATTTCTAGAGATAACTTTCAGCTACCTTGTAAAGTGCCATAAGTCACAACAATAACACAACACAAGAATTCTGAATAATTTATATTTGGTCTGGTCATAATCTCTCTCCTTCCCGTACAGTCTTCTCCGAAAGAGGTCAATATTCCAGTCCGGAATCGATTAAAATAATAATAGGAAAAAAATTGTCAAATATTTTTTTTATTCTGCCAATGAGTAATAACATTAGAGATTTCGGACGAGGTGGCCGAGTGGTTAAGGCGATGGACTGCTAATCCATTGGGCACTGCCCGCGTGGGTTCGAATCCCATCCTCGTCGTTTCCCGATCTTCAGTTTGAGTCCTTTCGCGAATTGAATGATGCGTCGTTACGGACTACATGTTTTAAATTACACTTGCATCGAATTGACAGGGTTTTACCCTTCGATATATGTAGTCCCAACTGTGCACAAGAATGATCCTGCTTTTTCTTTTCCTCTCTGATGGGCATTTTATAAATTGTCAGAGAATTTTTTTGTCACGTTTTTATTTCACGGATTTTATTACCAATTTTTTCTAAAGCCCTGCAATGCTTTATCAAACTGGTGATATATTTTCTTACCTGCCCACATTTTATTCAAGGTTCCGTTCGTATTCCGCCTGGTAAAGATACCAGATGCGAGCGTTGTGGAGGCAAGCATCTGTATCCTGGCATGAAGCTCCATATTTGTAGAGTTGTGGGCAATCATTTAAAAAATTCATATCCAAGCCAGTCTTTTAACCTATGCCTTATAAATTTCTAAAAAGATTTTTTAAAGGGGAAAAAAAAAAAAAAAAAAAAAGACATTTATGAAAATCTTTCAAACTGTTTAACGCATTTATTAATTTTGTATAGATTTGAAAAATTGATTTGGTGCTTTCATTTTCGTGGTGCCCTCTGTTGACAATTGTTCGGGATTTTCAATTATTTCACGGTCTATTTCAAGTCTTGAAAACCCATCTTCGATTAAGAGTCGCAGTTTCCTTAAAAGGCTATCACTGAGAATCTTCCTTGTCGCCGTGATCGTATAGTGGTTAGTACATTGCGTTGTGGCCGCAATAACCCAGGTTCGAATCCTGGTCACGGCAGAGGCTCAAATGCCTTTTTTTTTTAAATAAAAAAAAATTCTGAAACATGCTCGTCTACTCCGAAATATGATCATGAATTCCACAAATACAATGGACGCATATCAAAATATTTTCTTCTCAGCTAATGACTGATATATCACTGCATTTTTGACATTAGTTTTGCATGACAAGGAAATTTTCATATCTAATCTCTTTATCCATCTGAAGAGATGACGGAAACTAAAAGGTCCGCATAAGAATGCGCTTATTAGCATAATAAGAAGAGGAAATTGTGTTAAACAGTATGATATCGCAACAAAGATTTCTAGAGATAACTTTCAGCTACCTTGTAAAGTGCCATAAGTCACAACAATAACACAACACAAGAATTCTGAATAATTTATATTTGGTCTGGTCATAATCTCTCTCCTTCCCGTACAGTCTTCTCCGAAAGAGGTCAATATTCCAGTCCGGAATCGATTAAAATAATAATAGGAAAAAAATTGTCAAATATTTTTTTTATTCTGCCAATGAGTAATAACATTAGAGATTTCGGACGAGGTGGCCGAGTGGTTAAGGCGATGGACTGCTAATCCATTGGGCACTGCCCGCGTGGGTTCGAATCCCATCCTCGTCGTTTCCCGATCTTCAGTTTGAGTCCTTTCGCGAATTGAATGATGCGTCGTTACGGACTACATGTTTTAAATTACACTTGCATCGAATTGACAGGGTTTTACCCTTCGATATATGTATTCCCAACTGTGCACAAGAATGATCCTGCTTTTTCTTTTCCTCTCTGATGGGCATTTTTTTAAATTGTCAGAGAATTTTTTTGTCACGTTTTTATTTCACGGATTTTATTACCAATTTTTTCTAAAGCCCTGCAATGCTTTATCAAACTGGTGATATATTTTCTTACCTGCCCACATTTTATTCAAGGTTCCGTTCGTATTCCGCCTGGTAAAGATACCAGATGCGAGCGTTGTGGAGGCAAGCATCTGTATCCTGGCATGAAGCTCCATATTTGTAGAGTTGTGGGCAATCATTTAAAAAATTCATATCCAAGCCAGTCTTTTAACCTATGCCTTATAAATTTCTAAAAAGATTTTTTAAAGGGAAAAAAAAAAAAAAAAAAAAAGACATTTATGAAAATCTTTCAAACTGTTTAACGCATTTATTAATTTTGTATAGATTTGAAAAATTGATTTGGTGCTTTCATTTTCGTGGTGCCCTCTGTTGACAATTGTTCGGGATTTTCAATTATTTCACGGTCTATTTCAAGTCTTGAAAACCCATCTTCGATTAAGAGTCGCAGTTTCCTTAAAAGGCTATCACTGAGAATCTTCCTTGTCGCCGTGATCGTATAGTGGTTAGTACATTGCGTTGTGGCCGCAATAACCCAGGTTCGAATCCTGGTCACGGCAGAGGCTCAAATGCCTTTTTTTTTTAAATAAAAAAAAATTCTGAAACATGCTCGTCTACTCCGAAATATGATCATGAATTCCACAAATACAATGGACGCATATCAAAATATTTTCTTCTCAGCTAATGACTGATATATCACTGCATTTTTGACATTAGTTTTGCATGACAAGGAAATTTTCATATCTAATCTCTTTATCCATCTGAAGAGATGACGGAAACTAAAAGGTCCGCATAAGAATGCGCTTATTAGCATAATAAGAAGAGGAAATTGTGTTAAACAGTATGATATCGCAACAAAGATTTCTAGAGATAACTTTCAGCTACCTTGTAAAGTGCCATAAGTCACAACAATAACACAACACAAGAATTCTGAATAATTTATATTTGGTCTGGTCATAATCTCTCTCCTTCCCGTACAGTCTTCTCCGAAAGAGGTCAATATTCCAGTCCGGAATCGATTAAAATAATAATAGGAAAAAAATTGTCAAATATTTTTTTTATTCTGCCAATGAGTAATAACATTAGAGATTTCGGACGAGGTGGCCGAGTGGTTAAGGCGATGGACTGCTAATCCATTGGGCACTGCCCGCGTGGGTTCGAATCCCATCCTCGTCGTTTCCCGATCTTCAGTTTGAGTCCTTTCGCGAATTGAATGATGCGTCGTTACGGACTACATGTTTTA